>NC_045966.1:4363344-4420452 GCF_010909765.2 Amblyraja radiata | reverse complement strand
GTCCGACGAGCCAATCTTCACCAAGTAGTGTGAATCTCTCCCACTGATGGTGTAATGCATCTTGTCCAAGTAGTACGCATTGTTTAGAACGCTGGCTATTTTGCGGCTATCTTCGCTTGCCAGGGGAGTCACGCCGGTCGTTACTCTGCCTTCCTTGACTGCGAACATGATCCCCTTTCCAATGATGGAATTGGGGGCCGAGAACCAGTGCCCCGGCCTCTCCTTGTGCCCGACCCTGGAGAACTTGGGCAGGATGCATCCTTCCAAGGCCATGAAGGCGTTGTTGAGCCTCTCCGCAGCCTGCTGAACCCCTGAAACAAACTGAACACCAAATCATTAAAATAACGTCAGCAGTTCCATTAAGGAAAGCATTAAAACGCTCGCTGTAGACTTGAAGATTGAGTTTTCTCGTGATGTGCAACAGAAAGATGGGAAAATGGGATAACATTGAACTCGTGTGAACATGTTTGTTGTGGACTCAGTGAGCCGACAGGGCCTATTTCCAGGCTGAATCTGCAAACTAAACAAAACATTAATGTTCCTACAATAATTCTCAGGTAGACAAAAATTGCTGGAGAAACTCAGCGGGTGATGCAGCATCTACGGAGCAAAGGAATAGGCGACGTTTCGGGTCGAGACCCTTCTTCATATGAAGAAAGACTGGATAGACTCGGCTTGTACTCTCTAGAATTTAGAAGATTGAGGGGGGATCTTATAGAAACTTACAAAATTCTTAAGGGGTTGGACAGGCTAGATGCAGGAAGATTGTTCCCGATGTTGGGGAAGTCCAGAAGTTTAAGGATAAAGGGGGAAATCTTTTAGGACCGAGATGAGAAAAACATTTTTCACACAGAGAGTGGTGAATCTCTGGAATTCTGTGCCACAGAAGGTAGTTGAGGCCAGTTCATTGGCTATATTTAAGAGGGAGTTAGATGTGGCCCTTGTGGCTAAAGGGATCAGGGGGTATGGTGAGAAGGCAGGTACAGGATACCGAGTTGGATGATCAGCCATGATCATATTGAATGGTGGTGCAGGCTCGAAGGGCCGAATGGCCTACTCCTGCACCTATTTTCTATGTTTCAGACTGATGTGGGGGTTGTGGGGGCGGGAAGAAGAAAGGAAGAGGCGGAGACAGTGTGCTGTGGGAGAGCTGGGAAGGGGAGGGGAAAGAGGGAGAAAGCAGGGACTACCTGAAATTGGAGGTCAATGTTCATACCGCTGGGGTGTAAACTGCCCAAGCAAATATGAGGTGCTGCTCCTCCAATTTGCGCTGGGAAATCCTACAATAATTCCCAGTGACTTTAATTTTTTCTGCTGATTGGGCAAATCAAATTGGAAAAGGTAACGTAAAATGATTTTAGGACAGGTTTCCAACCAGGAATAAGTTATTTTAGTGTATTGAGACTAAACTTAATGATCTTATCCAAATTGTCTTAACTAATGATCACATAGCAACAATGGTCTGGGAAAAGTCATCCTGGAATTCATGTTCTGTTTGCATGTGAAAAATGTGGATTTGAATTCAATATCTTAAACGTAAATATCAGCCATTCAATGTGATCATGGCTGATCATCCCCAATCAGTACCCCGTTCCTGCCTTCTCCCCATATCCCCTGACTCCGCTATCTTTAAGAGCCCTATTTAGCTCTCTCTTGAAAGCATCCAGAGAATCAGCCTTCACCGCCTTCTGAGGTGTTGAACAACGTTACGGAGATTAGCGGTGGGACAAATAACTGAGGACATTTTAGAAATCATAGCATGGAATGAGTAAAACAAAGGGGGACAAAAGGGATGTACTAGAAAGAAATGGAAAAAATAGACAGAAAAACATTTTCCAAGTTTATCAAATGCAAAAGATTGGTGATGGTAAACATAGAAACATAGAAAATAGGTGCAGGAGGAGGCCATTCGGCCCTTCTAGCCAGCACCGCCATTCATTGTGATCATGGCTGATCGCCCCCAATCAATAACCCGTGCCTGCCTTCTCCCCATATCCCTTGACTCCACTAGCCCCCTAGAGCTCTATCTAACTCTCTCTTAAATCCATCCAGTGACTTGGCCTCCACTGCCCTCTGTGGCAGGGAATTCCACAAATTCACAACTCTCTGGGTGAAAAAGTTTTTTCTCACCTCAGTCTTAAATGACCTCCCCTTTATTCTAAGACTGTGGCCCCTGGTTCTGGACTCGCCCAACATTGGGAACATTTTTCCTGCATCTAGCTTGTCCAGTCCTTTTATAATTTTATATGTTTCTATAAGATATCCCCTCATCCTTCTAAGCTCCAGTGAATACAAGCCTAGTCTTTTCAATCTTTCCTCATATGACAGTCCCGCCATCCCAGGGATCAATCTCGTGAACCTACGCTGCACTGCCTCAATCACAAGGATGTCCTTCCTCAAATTAGGAGACCAAAACTGTACACAATACTCCAGATGTGGTCTCACCAGAGCCCTATACAACTGCAGAAGAACCTCTTTACTCCTATACTGAAATCCTCTTGTTATGAAGGCCAACATTCCATTAGCTTTCTTCACTGCCTGCTGTACCTGTAAGCCAACTTTCAATAACAGGTGTACAAGGACGCCCAGGTTTCGCGGCACCTCCCCCTTACCTAACCTAACCCCATTGAGATAATAATCTGCCCCCTTGTTTTTGCCGCCAAAGTGGATAACCTCACATTTATCTATATTATACTGCATCTGCCACGCATCTGCCCACTCACTCAATCTGTCCAGGTCACCATTCTGAAAAGGACCCGTTCACTCCTACTCTTTGCTAACCAATTTTCTATCCATGTCAACACCCTACCCCCAATACCATGTGCTCTAATTTTAGTCACCAGTCTCCCATGTGGGACCTTATCAAAGGCTTTCTGAAAGTCAAGATACACTACATCCACTGGCACCCCTTCATCCATTTTACTTGTCACATCCTCAAAAAATTCCAGAAGATTAGTCAAGCATGATTTCCCTTTCATAAATCCATGTTGACTTGGACTAATCCTTTTACTGCTATCCAAATGCCCCATTATTACCTCTTTAATAATTGATTCCAGCATCTTTCCCACCACCGAAGTCAGGAGAACTGGTCTGTAATTCCCCGTTTTCTCTCTCGCTCCTTTCTTGAAAAGTGGGATAACATTAGCTATCCTCCAATCCACAGGAACTGATCCTAAATCTATTGAACATTGGAAATTGACCACCAATGCGTCCACTATTTCTAGAGCCACCTCCCTGAGGACCCTGGGATGCAGACCATCAGCCCCAGGGGATTTATCATCCTTCAGTCCCATTAGCCTACCCAATACTATTTCTCGCCTAATGAACATTTCTTTCAGTTCCTCTACCCCCTTAGATACTCTGTCCTCCAGTACATATGGGAGATTGTTTGTGTCTTCCTTAGTGAAGACAGATCCGAAGTACCTGTTCAACTCTTCTGCCATTTCCTTGTTGCCCATAATAATTTCACCCGTGTCTGCCTTCAAGGGACCCACATTTGACTTTTCTACTCTTTTTCCCTTAACAAGAACGTATCGTTCGACAAGTTGGCAGTCTGCAAATGGTGGAGATATTTGGCTTTGGTTTCATACCCGTGCGTTATCGCGCTCCTGACTCTCCACGAGCTCGTACGGAGGTGCGGCAAAACGAATAGCCGGTTTCGGGAATCCGGGAATAATGTTGTACAACTGAAATCCGAACATCACCAACCAGCTTTTAACGTCTGCAGGAAAACAGAATTGAAACGTTGGTCACAGTCTACAGTAGGTTTCACCTCACATTTTTTTTTTTTGAATGAACGGATGAATGCTTTATGGCCACATGTTGTCAAGGCGCAGTGAGATTCTTTGTTACGCCCACACAAGGTATGCAAAGGGCCGCTACATAAAGGGCACCGACAGTTACAAAACCATCCCACGCCAGGCCCTCATTTGTTGTCCCCCCCTCCTCTCCCCCTCCCCCCCCACCCCACGCTGGCTCCTCTTTGTCGTCCCCCCAACACCCCATCCTCTCCCCCTCCCCCCATCCTCTTCCCCTCCCCCCCACCCCACGCTGGCTCCTCCTTTGTTCTCCACCCCCACCACATCCTCCCCCCCCATCCTCTCCCCCTCCCCCCACATCCTCTCACCCCTCCCACCCCATCCTCTCCCCCCATCCGCTTCCCCCCCATCCTCTTCCCACCAATCCCATCCTCTACCCCTCCCCCATCCTCCCCCCCACCCTCCCCCCCCACCCCATCCTCTCCCCCTCCCCCCACCCTCTCCCCCCTCCCCCACCCTCTCCCACCTCCCCCACCCCATCCTCTCCCCCTCCCCCCCATCCTCTCCCCCTCCTCTCCCCCTCCCCACCCCATCCTCTCCCCCTCCCTCCCCCCACGCTCTCCCCCCCACCCCATTCTCTCCCCCTCCCCCCCATCCTCTCCCCCTCCCCACCCCATCCTCTCCCCCTCCTCCCCCCCCCCCCCCACACCGGCTCCTCCTTTGTTCTTCCTGAACACACAGTGAAGCATGCAATTGGTGGCACTAATCCTTTTGCTGGATACTTTAATGACCACCATTTCTCTGTTTCCAGATGTGTAAGAAAGAACTGCAGATGCTGATAAAATCAGAGGCGGACACAAAATGCTGGAGTAACTCAGCGGGCGAGGCAGCATCTATGGAGAGACGGAACGGGCAACTTTGGGTCTCGTCCCGAAACGTCGCCCATTCCGCCTCTCCACAAATGCTACCTGGCCCGCTGAGTTTCTCCAGCGTTTTGTGTCTACCACTGTGTTCAGATGTTTGGTACTGCAGGTGCATTTGTATTATTTATTGACTCCATATTAGTTCAGGCCAGTGCTCTTGCTGTGATGGTACGTGCCGGCCACAGCATCAATGAAAAAAAAAGTTTTTTTCCCCCAAAGTTTTCAAATTTTAAATTGATTTTGGGCGGCACGGTGGTGCAGCAGTAGAGTTGCTGCTTTACAGTGGCAGAGACCCAGGTTCGATCCTGACTGCGGGTGCTGTCTGTACGGAGTTTGCACGTTCTCCCCATGACCCCGTGGGTTTTTTACAGGTGCTCCAGGTTTCCTCCCACACTCCAAAGACGTGCGGGCTTGTTGGGTTAATTGGCATCTGCAAATTGTGTGTCGGACAGTACTAGGGTATGGGATAGTCGCTGGGCGGCTCGGACTCGGTTGGGCCGAATGGCCTGCTTCCCTGCTGTATCTCCAAAGTCTGAAGTCTAAAGGGCCTGTCCCACTTGGCGATTTTTTTCAGCGACTGCCAGCATCATATCAGTGCCGCCAAAAGATTTTGAACATTTCAAAATCCATCGGTGACAAATACGCCGCGCGTTAATACGTTATCACACCGCGTATTTTTCGGTGACCTGATACGTCAGTCAATGATGCCGGCAGTCGCCGAAAAAAAACGGCAAGTGGGACAGGCCTGTTAAAAGTTTTCATTTATTAGTGCATTAAATTATGTTGATTGATTATAAAACCAATACAGAAGAGGGGAGGATATATTGCTGGAAACAGTTAATTGATAAATGCAGCTTAATTTTTAATTGATATGCGTACCGGCTTTGTGTCTAAAAAAATGCACCGATCTGGACTTATTTGCATCTGACTAGAAAGTAACTGTCAAGACTTGTTGATACAAAAGACTGCAGATGCTGGAATCTGGAGCACCACAACTTGCCACTAGTTTCTAAGAATGGGAGCGTTAGAAAGCCTAGTTCTCAGCTTTCCTTTCCATCCTGATAGAATTTCAGACAATTGCCGTTTACAACCAGGACCCATAATTGAGCGGGGATTGGCAGGGTGTGAGGAATGTTGAGGACAAGGTCACATTGCTGTCTGTAGAGGATGGTGCGCTCTGTGGCAGTGGCAGCCTATGATAAGTCAGGCTGCAGTCGACACACGTACACTGAGAAAGGGCTCCGTTTTTACAAAACATTTTACTTGCGGTTCAACCCACCCTCAAACTAATCATCCCAAAGACGTGCGGGTTGGTAGGTTCATCGGCCCCTCTGTAAATTTCCCCAGGTGCGCAGGGAGTGGGTGAGAAACATAGAACTAGTGTGAACGGGTGATTGATCAAGAGTGGCGTAGCGGTAGAGTCTGTGCTGGTATGTAATCAATTTTTAAAAAAACTAGATTTTGCAAAGTTTTCAAATTGTAACTTGATTTCGGGCGGCAGGGTGGAGCAGCGGTAGAGTTGCAGCCTCGCAGCGCCAGAAACACGGGTTTGATCCTGACGACGGGTGCTGTCTGTACAGAGTTTGCACGTTCTCCCTGTGACCCGCGTGGGTTTTCTCCGGGTGATCCGGATTCCTCCAAAGACGTGCAGGTTTGTAGGTGAATTGGCTTGGTTCTTGGTTTCTTGGTTTCTTGGTCCTCCAAAATATTCCAAATGGAATTCAAACTGGAGGTGGTGAAGGGAGGGCTTAAGCCGGAAAGGGTTATTGGGAAGAAAGAGCTACTTTAAATGTAGTTGCATCTGGTTGGGTAACTATAGTTGGGTGGAGATTATTCCATGCTTTAATTGTGCGGGGGAAGAACGAATTGCTGTACACATCTGTCTTTGTAGCTGGGATCACAAATTGTATCGAATGCCCTCGTCTGCTCCTAATTGGTTTGGGTTTGGTGTAGGTGTAGGTCTTGTTGGTCTACCAGATGCAACTAAATTTAAAGTAGCTCTTTCTTCCCAATAACCCTTTCCAGCTTAAGCCCTCCCTTCACCACCTCCAGTCTGTAAATTGTCCCTAGCGTGCGGGATAGAACTAGAGTACGGGGTGATCGCTGGTCTGCGTGGACTCGGTGGGATGACAGGCTTGTATCCACGCTGCATCTCTAAAGTCCAAACACTCAAATCCGACCACATGGTACATTGCCCCAAGTGAACAGATGAACGGGAGAACCCATGAGGATGATGGAAGCCCACCTGATCACATTGCTAATATTTATTTCAATCTGTTTAGACATTAGACAACAGGTGCAGGAGGAGGCCATTCGGCCCTTCAAGCCAGCACCGCCATTTAATGTGATCATGGCTGATCATCCACAATCAGTACTCCGTTCCTGCCTCCTCCCCATATCTTTAAGAGCCCTATCCAGCTCTCTCTTGAAAGTATCCAGAGAACCAGCCTCCACCACCCTCTGAGGCAGAGAATTCCACAGACTCACAACTCTCTGTGTGAAAATGTGTTTCCTCATCTCTGTTCTAAATGGCTTACCCCTTATTCTTAAACTGTGACCCCTGGTTCTGGACTCCCCCAACATCGAGAACATGTGTCCTGCCTCTAGTGCGTCCAAACCCTTAATAATCTTATATGTTTCAATAAGAATCCCTCTCATCCTTCTAAACTCCAGAGCGTACAAGCCCAGCCGCTCCATTCTCTCAGCATATGACAGTCCCGCCATCCCGGGAATTAACCTTGTGAACCTACGCTGCACTCCCTCAATAGCAAGAATGTCCTTCCTCAAATTAGGGGACCAAAACTGCACACAATACTCCAGGTGTGGTCCCACTAGGGCCCTATACGACTGCAGAGGGACCTCTTTGCTCCTATACTCAACTCCTCTTGTTGTGAAGGCCAACATGTCCATAAAGTCATTGGACTTTGGAGGTACAGCGTGGAAACAGGCCCTTCAGCCCACCGAATCCACGCCGACCAGTATAGTAATTATATCTGACACAATAGGGACAATTTAAAAATTCAAAGAAGCCAATTAGCCTGCAAACCTGTACGTCTTTGGACTCTGGGAGGAAACTGGAGCACCCGGAGAAAACCCACGCGGTCACAGGGAGAACGTACAAACTCCGTACAGACGGCACCCAAGGTCAGGATCGAACTATATAATATACTACTATATACCATATATATATATATATGTATGTGTATATGTATGTACATATACAGTATGTGATATATATGTATATACACACATTGAGCTTTTTTTCTGGGTTACCATATTGTTTACAATGTACTCCATATTGTGTTGTGCTGCAGCAAGTAAGAATGTCATTGTTCTATCTGGGACACATGACAATAAAACACTCTTGACTTGAAGCTAGGTCTTTAGTTTAGTTTAGAGATACAGCACGGAAACAGGCCCTTCAGCCCACCGGGTCCGTGCCGACCAGCGATCCCCGCACATTAACACCATCCTACACCCACTAGGGACAATTTTCACATTCACCCAGCCAATTAACCTGCCAACCTGTGGGAGGAAACCGAAGATCTCGGAGAAAGCTCACGCAGGTCACGGGGAGAACGTACAAACTCCGTACAGACAGTGCCCGTAGTCGGGATCGAACCCGGGGTCTCCGGCGCTGTGAGGCAGCAACTCTACCGCTGCGCCACCGTGATCTGCTGGTCGGCGCGGACTCGGTGGGATGACAGGTTTTTTTCCCCACACTGTATCTCTAAAGTCTCAACACTCAATCTGACCACAAATCCGGTCCCTGGCGCGGCCAGGCTTTGCCGCCGCGCCGCCCAGCCCGGTCGATGGCCCGCCTGCTTACCCGTGACATAATCCTCCACGTCCTGAACGTTGCTGAGGGGGTTGTTGTTCTTGAACATGTAGAGGCTGAAAGGGGCAGGGTCTTTGCCAATATCATTCCAGATGGAGTAATCGGGGGCTGTCCAACGCCCAGCTAGCACGTCGTAGTCCCTCTGGCCGAGGTGGACCAACTTGGTGAGAGAGTCGTACAGGCCTCCGTGGAAACCCACCACCAGTTGAAAGTCAGTGTTGGAGTCGTGGTAGATTTCTCCGTAGGCGGTGTAATGGAGCAGCTTGATCATCAGCCCTCTGCTGCTGAAGACTGCCATGGGCGTGCCGGTGTTATCCGAGGCGATGTAGAACTCTTCCCCGCTGCTGATTTCCATGGCAAAGAGATGCCCCTGGAGGTCGTAGTACAGGGAGGTGATGTCTGAGCTGGAGTGGTTGTACACATGTGTGACCCTGGTTGGATTGTTGAGGTCGGAGTAGAAGAACTGCAGGTGTTGCCCATAGTTGGTCTTGGTGGAGACCCTTCGCCCCAGGCCGTCGTAGCGATACTGTATGCTCCACCCGTTGGTTTTGCTGTAGACCCGGGTGAGCAGACTCTTGGAATTGTACTCAAATACATCAGAGCCTCGCTGAGAGAGCAGGCCATCCTCATCCAGCTTGTACTGCACGTCTCCGAGCCGGGTAATCCTGTCCCTCAGGTCGTAGCGCAGAGGCATGAGGCGAATGCTGCTGCCAGGGTTCAGGAGGTGTAGGTTGCCATTCAGATCGTAGCTGTAACGCCACGTGACTTTGTCATTGACTGCGACAGTCTGCAGCTGGCCATCTCCGTCATAGTCGTAGGTGTACTTGGTCGTGTTGGCGTAAGGGCCGAGCTTAATCTCTCTCTTGATCACTGCGCCCACGCTGTTGTACTGAACGGTCATCCAGTACATGAGTGAGCGGAATATCTCGTACTGGACTTCCTTGATGCGCCCGTGGGTGTCAAAGTGCTTACTCAGCGTCATCACAGCCGTGGTGATGATCTGGTTGATGTCGTAGTAGATGACGCCGAACTTGCCAAAGTGCTCCACCTTGCCCGAGATCTCGTCGTAGCGGTACACGTCGACGGGCAGCGGCGTCTCGCTGATGATGGGCTTCATGCTGGCGATGCGGAAGCTGTTGTCATGGTAGGTGTAGTCGAAGCGGGCGTTGACCATGCCTTCCTCCGAGAAGCGGTAGATCTGGCGGTCGATCAGCGGTCCCACCTTGCGGTAGCGGATGGTGCAGGAGAAGCCGCCGTTCTGCAGGTTGACCATCTTCAGCACCCCGGTCGATTCGTCGTATCCGAAGGTGACGGCGGTGCTGTCGTACAGGATCTCTGACAGCTTGGACAGCTTGCCGTACTTGTAGAACACCTGCCGCCCAGTGCCCAGGTAGGCGGACTTCAGTATTCGCCCCTCGGTGGTGAAATCAAAAACCATGGACGCGTTGCTCTCGGGCGGGTGGTAGATGTTGCGGATGTAACCGATGGAGTTGTGGGTGGACATGGTGTGCCGGGCCACGCTCGGCATGGTCACCGCCTGCAACCGATCCGTCTGGTCAAACTCAAAGATGTATTGCCGCTGGCTCTGGAGGAGGAGGACCATTGACTGTTTGAAAGAAAAAAACGTGTTTTAGAAACAGGATCAATCAAACACACTCACAGTTCCACACCAAGTGCTGGAGCAACTCAGCGAGTCAGGCAGCATCTCCGCAGACGCCTGAAGAAGGGTCTCGACCCGAAACGTCACCTTAAAGCGCGATAAAGTGAGTCAGACGTTGTGGACTCAAGGACGAGCTTCATTAAGGGCCGGTCCCACTTGGACGACCTAATCCACGAGTTTAGAAGACCCTAGACGAGTTGGAAAAAAAAGTCACGGTCGTGTTGACTCGCCGAAGTAAAAGACCTCCTACGACTATGTCTACGACCTCCTACGACTATGTCTACGACCTCCTATGTCTATGTCTACGACCTCCTACGACCCCCCCTCGACCTCAGTCTTCCACACCTAAGACCAACTACAACTAGCTACGAGTGGAAAATTATCACATGATAAAATGATGTCATGTTTGCATTTTTTTCTCGACTACCATCACGATCTACTACGACCTACCTACGACCTACCTACGACCAACCTACGAGTAAAAAGTATCAATTTTTTCCATGCCGACCTTTTATTTACTCGTGGACATTTTTTATCAGGCTGGAAAAAACGCCGCGACCTACTTGAGACCACGAGTACGCGGAGACCACTCACGAGCATGAGGAAGAGTTACGAAGACCTCCCACGACCTCGTGGCGACCATGCTGCGAGTATGAGTCAAGGGCAAACTCGGCAGAGGTCGCCAATTAGGTCGTGAAGGTGGGACAGGGGTTTTAAACAAAAAATAATTCCAAAACAAGAGCATTGTTGCTGAGCCCAGAGTAACTGCGTGCCGCTGCTGCAGGTCACTCCCTCAACTTCCTTTCTAACCCCCGCCCCTCAGTCACGTGCCTCTTACCTCTTGATGAACGAGGGTTCGATTAACCAGTGGCCCGACCACCAGATGGCGCCACAACCTATTCCTTTTCTCCACAGATGCTGCCTGACCCGATGAATTACTCCAGCATTTTGTATCATTTTTAATAAACCTACATCTGCAGTTCCTTGTTCCTTCATGGTGATAATTAGTTTGCATCTCACTGTTTTCATAAGCAGCACAGCAAGTCCTTAGACTGATGCACTACAATGCTGGGAACTATATTTCACACTCTGTGTTACATATTTACTTTGCTTTACGTACTGTAACTGACGTTGAACCTATTGTATCTATGTATTGTAGTAACCGATCTGTTTGGACATCAGTGCACGTGCCGATAATAAACCTAACCTTAAATAATAAACTTATTTCAACCAAACAGGATACAGAAGCACTAGACAGGGCTCTTAAACATAGCGGAGTCAGGGGATATGGGGAGAAGGCAGGAACGGGGAACTGATTGGGGATGATCAGCCATGATCACATTGAATGGCGGTGCTGGCTCGAAGGGCTGAATGGCCTACTCCTGCACCTGTTGTCTATTATCTTTAAACAAAATGAGAATATTATTTCGCTGCAATCAGTGTTAGAACTGGAGATGTCACGATGTTTTGTTCCATGGCTTTTCTGGATTCTAGTGTGTTTGTACGAGGGCAATAGATGGTTGAGAGAGTGCAATCTACCTGATCTATTTTGCTCATGATGTTATACCCTCTTTGCGACATGTTTACAAGGAACACATAACAAAGTCTTTGGAATTTCAGGCAAGAAAGCCAGTCCCACTTTATAATAAACATTTAGATCTTACAGTGTGTCTGCCAAGTGTTCATGTAATCCCCCCCCCCCCCCCCCCAGGGAAATGATTGAATGGCGGTGCTGACTCGAAGGGCCAAATGGCCTCCTCCTGTGTCTATTGTCTATTGTCTATTGACTCTGCCAAGTCTGTCACGGAGCGTTGGATCAATTAGTTAGAGAGAGGTTGCGGGCGGGAGCCCGTGAGCGAGTGCTCGGCCGTCTGGTTCTGCCGCGCGGCAGGATTGCTTCCCTGCTAATAGAGCAAAACTGGCAAATAAATCATAGCCTTGTGTGCCTTTGATTGGATCAAGGTGCCACAAGCAAATTCATCATCATTTTCATAAAGGCTTAAATAAATAGCACTTAAAGAGGAAACATTCACGGTACACTGGGATAGCGTAAACAGCAATTCCAAACAACTGACATATTGAGATAAATGCTTTTCTTCCCTGTCTCACTGTGATTGCACAGACAGAGCATTGCTTCACTACCCTTGTTTTTTTCCTCTATTCGCAAACTGCTCCAATAAGCATCATATGTATTTGTTGACAGCAATTCAATATAGAGTTGATTTTTTTTTTTTGGCGCAAACTGGATAATTGTGGTAATATGTTATCCTTAGTACCATTGGGATAATCACGGGCGTTTAAAAACGGATAACATTCAATGGACCAATTATTCTAGTTGCCGCGCGCGAAGGAACTGCAGATGCTGGTTTACACCAAAGATAGGCACAAAAAAAAGGCTGGAGTAACTCTGCAGGACAGGCGGCATCTCCCCCCGTGACCTGCGTGTGGGTTTCCTCCGGGTGCTCCGGTTTCCTCCCATGTCCCAAAGACAATAGACAATAGACAATAGGTGCAGGAGTAGGCCATTCGGCCCTTCGAGCCAGCACTGCCATTCAATGTGATCATGGCTGATCATCACCAATCAGTACCCCGTTCCTGCCTTCTCCCCATATCCCCTGACTCCGCTATCATCAAAAGCTCTATCTAGCTCTCTCTTGAAAGTATCCAGAGAACCAGCCTCCACCGCCCTCTGAGGCAGAGAATTCCACAGACTCACAACTCTCTGTGAGAAAAAGTGTTCTAAATGGCCTACCCCTTATTCTTAAACTGTGGCCTCTGGTTCTGGACTCCCCCAACATCGGGAACATGTTTCCTGCCTCTAGCGTGTCCAAACCCTTAACAATCTTATATGTTTCAATGAGATACCCTCTCATCCTTCTAAACTCCAGAGTGTACAAGCCCAGCCCCTCCATTCTCTCAGCATATGACAGTCCCGCCATCCCGGGAATTAACCTTGTAAACCTACCCTGCACTCCCTCATTAGCAAGAATGTCCTTCCTCAAATTAGGGGACCAAAACTGCACACAATACTCCAGGTGTGCTCTCACTAGGGCTCTGTACAACTGCAGAAGGACCTCTTTGCTCCTATATTCGATTCCTCTTGTGATAAAGGCCAACATGCCATTCGCTTTCTTCACTGCCTGCTGTACCTGCATGCTTACCTTCATAGACTGATGAACAAGGACCCCCAGATCCCGTTGTACTTCCCCTTTTCCCAACTTGACGCCATTTAGATAGTGGTCTGCCTGCCTGTTTTTGCTACCAAAGTGGATAACCTCACATTTGTCCGCAGTAAACTTCATCTGCCATGCATCTGCCCATTCCCCCAACCTGTCCAAGTCACCCTGCACTCTCATAGCATCCTCCTCACAGTTCACACTGCCACCCAGCTTTGTGTCGTCTGCAAAGACGTGCGGGTTTGTAGGTTAATTGGCCCTCTGTGAATTGCCCCCTGGTGTGTAGGGAGTGGGTGGAAAGTGGGATAACACAGAGCTTGTGTGAACGGGTGATGGATGGCCAGCATGGACTTGGCGGGTTGAAGGGCCTGTTTCAATCCATCCATCAGCATTTTTGCCTTTGTGTTCATTTTGCATTTCTTCTGCACTTCAATTATTCATTCACCCTCACACGGTTAACACTGCCCACCTCGGCAAACGACAATCTTGATTTACTGGAATCAATTAATTTTCAGAACAATTGGTTAGCAGCTGAGAAGAATCGAAGATAGACATAAAATGCTGGAGTAACTGAGGCAGCATCTCTGGAGAGAAGGAATGGGTGATGTTGCGGGTCGAGACCCTTCTTCAGAAGAATCATTTCCCTGGGGGGGGTGAGAGGATTACATGAACACTTGGCAGACACACTGTAAGATCTAAATGTTTATTATAAAGTGGGACTGGCTTTCTTGCCTGAAATTCCAAAGACTTTGTTATGTGTTCCTTGTAAACATGTCGCAAAGAGGGTATAACATCATGAGCAAAATAGATCAGGTAGATTGCACTCTCTCAACCATCTATTGCCCTCTTACAAACACACTAGAATCCAGAAAAGCCATGGAACAAAACATCGTGACATCTCCAGTTCTAACACTGATTGCAGCGAAATAATATTCTCATTTTGTTTAAAGATAATAGACAACAGGTGCAGGAGTAGGCCATTCAGCCCTTCGAGCCAGCACCGCCATTCAATGTGATCATGGCTGATCATCCACAATCAGTACCCCGTTCCTGCCTTCTCCCCATATCCCCTGACTCCGCTATTTTTAAGAGCCCTATCTAGCTCTCTCTTGAAAGTATCCAGAGAACCGGCCTCCACCGCCCTCTGAGGCAGAGAATTCCACAGACTCACAACTCTCTGTGTGAAAAAGTGTTTCCTCGTCTCCGTTCTAAATGGCTTACCCCTTATTCTTAAACTGTGGCCCCTGGTTCTGGACTTCGGGAACATGTTTCCTGCCTGGTTCCAACATCGGGAACATGTTTCCTGCCTCTAGCGTGTCCAAATAATGAATGAATGATCGGTTATTGATGGATATATTGTCTGGAGAACTCCAAAGATTCTCAGCACACAGCCAGAAACATACAGAACTTCATGCAGACACAAAGAACTGCAGATAGACACAAAAAGCTGGAGCAACTCAGCGGGATAGGCAGCATCTCTGGAGCGAAGGCAAGAACGGAACTCGCTATGAAAAGATGGAGGGGACGGGGGCCACAATGTTTTGGTGGCCGCGCGCGCATGCGCACACTCACACATACACGCGCGAGGCTTCGGAGGCTCAATCTCAACTCTGCCTGTCTCACCGGGTTAACTCCAGCCCTGTCTGGACTGACGGGATACCAGCGCTGCTTCTCCGCGCTGGCCATATTTCCCGCAAGTCCAGGGAGGTTAACCTGGCGGGACAGGCAGAGTCAGACTCCCGACCTCTCTGGCCACCCATGGGGGGAGGGGGGCAATCGGGACAGTACCGGAGACCCGGCCGGGATCGCCCACTTCTCAAAACATGGGGGGGGGGGCGTGTCGGGTCAAGAACTGCAGATGCTGGTTAAACAAAAAAAAAGACACAAGTGCTGGAGTAACTCGGCAGGTCAGGCAGCTTCTCTGGAGAACATGGATAGGTGACTTTTCAACAGGACTCCCCCAACATCCTTTCGCTCAACCCTGAACCTTACTGTCGATAAAATATTTATTTCACCAGAATAATGCGTTTGATTACCTTTAATGGAGGCTGTCACGAAAAACAGAATTAACAAATTGAAACTATGCAAGGCATTTTAATACTTACAAAGCCAACCTCACTGACGTGCAGGGATATTTCTGAATCTATAGCTTTCATTTTCCGCTTAACAGATTTATAGTGAGTTACTTGCCGTAAGATTTTTTTTTCTTATAATCTTTCCCCAACAGGAGGTTAATTGGCTTGGTATGAATGTAAATTGTCGCTAGTGTGTGTAGAATAGTGTGAGTGTGCGGGGATCGCTGGTCGGTGCGGACTCGGTGGGCTGCAAGGTCTGTTTCCGCGCTGTATCTCTAAACTAAAATGGACGGCACAGTGGTAGAGTTGCTGCCTTACAGCGCTTGCAGCGCCAGAGACCCAGGTTCCATCCTCACTACTGGTGCTGTCTGTATGGAGTTTGCACGTTCTCCCCGTGACCGCTTGGGTTTTCTCCGAGATCTTCGGTTTCCTCCCACACTACAAAGACGTACAGGTTTGTAGGTTAATTTGCTTTCTATAAATGTAAATTATCCCTGGTGTGTATAGGATGGCGTTAATGTGCGGGGATCGCTGGTCGGCGCGGACTCGGTGGGTCAAAGGACCTGTTTTAACATTGTATCTCTAAAAGATCAACAGCATGCATGGCTTTCCTTGCCTCCATCTCTGCACGACCCCATTCTGAAAAAGGGTCTCGATGCCCTCTCACAGCTCCCCCTCTGTGCCTTATTTGGTCCTCGTTTCCTGCCTCCAGAAACCCCCCCTCCCCCCCCCCCCGTCCAAACCTTCAGTCTGAAGAAGTCCCGAGCCGAAACATCACATCCTTTTTCTCCACAGATGCTGCCTGACCCGCTGAGTTACTCCAGCACTCTGTGAAACGTCACCTATCCATGTTCTCCACAGATGCTGCCTGACCCGCTGAGTTACTCCAGCATCTGTGCCTATCTTTAGTTTTTAGTGCAGTTTAGAGAGACAGCGCAGAAACAGGCCCTTCAGCCCACCGAGTCCGCACCGACCAGCGATCCCCGCATATTAACATTATCCCACACACAATAGGGACAATTTTTACATTTTACACCAAGCCAATTAACCTACAAACCTGTACATCTTTGGAGTGTGGGAGGACACCGAAGATCTCGGAGAAAACCCACACAGGTCACGGGGAGAACGTACAAACTTCGTACAGACAGCACCCGTAGTCAGGATCGAACCCGGGTCTCCGGCGCTGTGAGCATTGTAAGGCAGCAACTCTACCGCTGCGCCACCGTGACTGCCCTAAATTGCCCATGCCCAAGGCGGCCATTTTGTGTGGACACGAGAGTGCAAGGAATGCTTTTTTTCACAAGTAGATGTTGAGCGACTGTGCTGGACACAGAGACACAGAGCTGCACTGGGGGAACACATGCCGACCAAGTTGGCATTCTTTAGTTTGAAGTGGCCGGGCGAGGAGAGGGACGACTGTTCGCTCGATGATCCGCGTGGAGGCCACGGCTACAACGGGCCTTCATGGCCAGCTGCAGCTGGGACTTTGGAAACGCCGCCTAAACTAGGCGACACCTCACTCAGTGTCTCAGTTGGATCTTCCTGTACATTCTGGGATTGTACTTGTGCTTGGCAATCATTTCACCGAATTGTGTGGGAGAAAAAGGGCCGAATGGCCTACTCCTGCACCTATTGTCCATAAAAACGAATTTTACTTTACCTTGGTACATTTGATAATAAACAGCCAATGAACCGTTGAATTTTAAGTAAGCCCCCTCCTCCACCCCAGTGTGCACCAGTTTCCACCACTATCCCACTTCTCTCTCCCCGTGACCTAGTGGGTTTTCTCCAGGAGCTCTGGTTTCCTCCCACACTCCAAAGATGTACAGGTTTGTAGGCTAATTGGCTTTGGTAAAATTGTAAATTGCCCCCTAGTGTGTGTAGGATAGTGTTAGTGTGCGGGGATCGCTGGTCGGCACGGACTCGGTGGGCCAATAGGGCCATGCTTTATAACTAAACTAAACTGAACTTCCCTGTCTAATTCATTGCCAACACACGTTATCCCTCTCTACCCTCTCTCCCCCCACCCCCCCCACCCCCCACCCAACAGCCTTGTCTAATTAACTGCCAACAGTCTGAAGAAAGGTCTCGACCCGAAACGTCACCCATTCCTTCTCTCCAGAGATGCTGCCTGTCCCGCTGAGTTACTCCAGTTTTTTTATGGAGGAGCAGCAACTCATATTTCGCTTGGGTAGCTTATACCCCAGCGGTATGAACATTGACTTCTCCAATTTCAGGTAGTCCCTGCTTTCTCCCTCCTTCCCCTCCCCTTCCCAGCTCTCCCACAGCCCACTGTCCCCGCCTCTTCCGCTCTTCTTTCCGCCCCCCCCCGCACACATCAGTCTGAAGAAGGGTCTCGACCCGAAAGGTCACCTATTCCTTCGCTCCATAGATGCTGCCTCACCCGCTGAGTTTCTCCAGCATTTTTGGCTACCTTCCAGCTTTTTATGTTGCATTTTATTTTTCCGACCTCCTCCTACTCTCTCTCCCCCCCTCTCCCAATTGCCCTGGCTAATGAGTTGCCAACGTACTTTGTCTCTCTTTCTCCCCCCCTTGCCTCCATCTCCTCTCTCTCTCTCTCTCTCTGTCTCTCTCCCCCCCCTCCCAATTGCCCTGTCTAATGAGTTGCCAACACCTCTCTGTCTCTCTCCCCCCTCTGCCTCCATCTCCTCTCCCTCTCTCTCTGTCTCTCCCCCCCCCCCCCCCTCTCCCAATTGCCCTGTCTAATGAGTTGCCCACGTACTTTGTCAAGGTAGGCGTAACTCCAGACTTTCCCATCGGAGAAGACTCGGGACACGATCCTGCCCAGATCATCGTACTTGTTCCTCTCGCTCATTGTCCCCCGCTGAACCCCGACCACCTTCCCACTGGGAGAGTAGGAGACGTTGACGGCAGCCAGCCCGCTGCTGGGGAGCCAGATCGCGGGGCGGCCCAGGGAATCGTAAATAATCCTCAGCGTGAACTTGCGGTGATCGTCGTAAATCTTCTCCGTCCGCGAGTTGCGGTCGAAGTCAATGGAGAGCAGATTCCTCCCGTGCACCTGTTTAAAAAAATGAAAGGGGCCACAGTCATGAACGCGCCTCTCCTCGCCGAAAACCGGCCCCGCGTGCGATTTCTGGGGCAATTTATTTCAGTTTGATTATAATGGCTTTTGCTCGGAGTGGATGATTGAATTTTGTCCCCCTGCCAATACAGAGGAAAGCTTTCAAATGACATTATCATCAATATGATTTAAGTGATTGCAGTCTGGCAGCAGTTCAAAGAAACCGCAGCCCATCCACGCGTTGCTAATGAGGCAACCGCTGTGATTAACAATTTAATTTACCCGTTTTTCATTTCTCCTGCGAAACTTTAAAGAATGCACACCTTGTTTTCTTCACATCGATCAGGGAAAATTAAAAAAAAAAAAACAATCACGCCCTCGAGGATGAGGAGAAAATGTAATTTCTATAAGTTTAAATTATGGAAACATAAAGAAACATGACAAGAGACACATATCTCCAAGGAGCTGGAAGAGGTAATCCCATTATCCCAAATTAAAGTAAATTGAGATCTTATCGTAATTTTGTTTTCGCTGCTTAGAATTATGCTTCCTCGGTGGCTGGGGTGTGCTATGCATGAAATGAGTTTTGCGTCTGTGGTTTCGCTAGAGAGCGGAAAGATAGGACGAGATATTGAAACGGAGAGTGAAGTTGCTATGTTTGAGAAGGAACTGCAACTGCTGGAAATATCTAAGATAGATAAAAATGCTGGAGAAACTCAGCGGGCGAGGCAACATCTACGGAGCGACGGAAAAGGTGGCATTTCGGGTCGAGACTGCAGTTTCTTCTGCAGTTGCACAGACCTATAGTGAGACCACACCTGGAGTATTGTGTACAGTTTTGGTCCCCTAATTTGAGGAAGGACATTCTTGCTATTGAGGAAGTGCAGCGTAGGTTTACAAGGTTAATTCCCGGGATGGAGGGACTGCCATATGCTGAGAGAATGAAGCAGCTGGGCTTGTACACTCTGGAGTTTAGAAGGATGAGAGGCTATCCCATTGAAACATATAAGATTGTTAAGGGTTTGGACATGCTAGAGGCAGGAAACATGTTCCCGATGTTGGGGGAGTCCAGAACCAGGGGCCACAGTTTAAGAATAAGGAGTCAGCCATTTAGAACGGAGACGAGGAAACACTTTTTCTCACAGAGAGTGGTGAGTCTGTGGAATTCTGTGCCTCAGAGGGCGGTGGAGGCAGGTTCTCTGGATGCTTTCAAGAGAGAGCTAGATAGGGCTCTTAAAAATAGCAGAGTCAGGGGATATGGGGAGAAGGCAGGAACGGGGTACTGATTGGGGATGATCAGCCATGATCACATTGAATGGCGGTGCTGGCTCGAAGGGTCGAATGGCCTACTCCTGCACCTATTGTCTATTGTTTATTGAGACCCTTCTTCAGACTGGTGATGTTTCTGGTTCAAGACCCAAGTGAAGTTGCTGGATGTGTTGATCCAGTGAATACCAAATCCAATTGTTGCCAGGACTCGAGGGCCGGAGCTACAGGGAGAGGTCGAGCAGGCTGGGTCTCTATTCCTTGGAGTGCAGGAGGATGAGAGGTGATCTTGTGGAGGTGTACAAAATCATGAGAGGTATAGATCGGGTAGACGCACAGAGTCTATTGCCCAGAGTAGTGGAATCGAGGACCTGAGGACATATGTTTCAGGTGAGGGGGGGAGGGTGGAAAGATTTAATAGGAATATCTATTTCACACAAAGGGTGGTGGGTGTACGGAACGAGCTGGCGGAGGAGGTAGTTGAGGCAGGGACTATTGCAGCCTTTAAGAAACAGTTAGACAGGCACATGGATAGGACAGGTTTGGAGGGAGGTGGACCAAATGCAGGCAGGTGGGACTAGTGTAGCTGTTCCATTTTGTTTGTAGTTTGTTTGTTTGTTTGTTTGTCTTTTTGCACAAAGTCCGCGAGCATTGCCACTTTTCATTTCACTGCACATCTCGTATGTGTATGTGACGAATAAACTTGACTTGACTTGACTTGACTTGACATGTTGGCCGGTGTGGGCTAGTTGGGCCGAAGGGCCTGTTTCCACACTGTATCACTCTATGACTCTATGACTAATTCTGGCAGGAATGGGGTTGACTCAAATGGGAAGGTTTGGAAATAACCCACATTGCATATTTTTGGCCAGTTTTGTGTTGGTGGCATTAATATTCAACCCCGCTTCCTGCCGGCATTTGAGCTTCCAGGAGATTTAGTGGAAGCTGCTTTTTAATTACATTTTATATATTTTTGGCCATTTGCAGAGACGTCGGGGTTTGCCAACGTGAGTCAACGTGCTGGGAGGAAGAGGTTGACCAGGAGGATGCCAAGCAAGTTTCCAGTCCAGTTGAGTTGTTCAGTTTAGAGGTACAGCGTGGAAACAGTCCCTTCGGCCCATCGATCACCCCCTTCGCACTAGTTCTATGCTATCCCACTTCCTCATCCACTCCTGACGCGTTTGGGGCAATATTTCACGAGGGCCCATTAACCCACAAACCCCCCTGCGCGTCTTTGGAAACCGGAGAGCCCGGAGAGGGAGAACCTGCAAACTCCACACAGGCAGCAATCGAGGTCAGGGCTGAACCCGGGTCCCCAACACTGCGAGGCAGCAGCTCTACCCGCTGCACCACTGGGTTGCCCATGTAGTATTCTCCCTGTGTGTTTGTGGATAGCCTGTTTGTTCTCTATATAACGCAGTGGTGGAGAAAGCAAATCTCTCTAAGTGCAGATCCAGCTGCCAATGTGTGTGAACACCTCACAACCTGCTTTAATCAATGCTTTAGTTTGGTTTAGTTTAGAGATACAGCGCGAAACAGGCCCTTCGGCCCACCGCGTCCGTGCCGACCAGCGATCCCCGCACACTAACACTATCCTACACACACTAGGGCCAATTTACATTTTATTCCAAGCCAATTATCCTAAGACCTGTACGTCTGGAGTGTGGGAGGAAACCGAAGATCTCAGAGAAAACTCACGCAGGTCGCGGGGAGAACGTACAAACTCCATATAGACAGCACCCGTAGTCAGGATGGAACCCGGATCTCTGGCGCTGTGAGGCAGCAACTCTAACGCTGCACCACCATGCCGCCCTTTAGAAAGATCCCATCATAAATATCAGTTTTATGAGGTTGGGGTATAACTGCCAAGTTAATGAGAAGCCAACACTGCCTGATGGCACCTTGTCAACTGCAGGCATGAAGTAACTCAAGGGGCCACCACCTGCCAAGGGCAGTAGAGATCTGCCTTGTCGGGGTGAGGGTCAGTAAAGGGTTCGATGCTGAGCGGAGCCATCTGCTGCTGGGACACATGGTGCTGCCATGTGGCAGAACGCACTGTGTCGAGGAGAGGAACCATCACCATCACCTGCTTGCTGAAGTTTTCTCAACAGTATCGCTACAATGAAACGCAACGAGAGATAACATGCAAAGAGGGGGCACGGTGGCGCAGCGGTAGAGTTGCCGCCTCACAGCGCCAGAGACCCGGGTTCCATCCTGACTACGGGCGCTGTCTGTGTGCGGAGTTTGCACGTTCTCCCTGTGACCTGCGTGGGTTTTCTCCGGGTGCTCCGGTTTCCTCCCACACTCCAAGGCGTGTGGGTTTTATTATAGACAATAGACAATAGACAATAGGTGCAGGAGTAGGCTATTCGGCCCTTCGAGCCAGCACTGCCATTCAATGTGATCATGGCTGATCATCGCCAATCAGTACCCCGTTCCTGCCTTCTCCCCATATCCCCTGACTCCGTTATCTGTAAGAGCCCTATCTAGCTCTCTCTTGAAAGTATCCAGAGAACCGGCCTCCACCGCCCTCTGAGTTATTGGCTAGTTGGTCTCTGTAAATTGCCCCTAGTATGTAGGGAGTAGTGGGATAACATGGGATAACATAGAACTAGTGTGTACGGGTAATCAATGGTTGGCGCAGACTCAGTGGGCTGAAGGGCCTGTTTCCATGCTGTACCTTTAGACTTTGGAGATAAAGCGATCACTCCGTGAACGGAAGGCACGGTGGCGCAGCGGTAGAGTTGCTGCCTCACAGCGCCTGAGACCCGGGTTCAATCCCGACTGCAGGTGCTGTTTGTGGGGAGTTTGCACGTTCTCCCCGTGACCTGCGTGGGTTTTCTCCGGGAGCACCGGTTTCCTCCCACACTCCAAAGACGTACAGGTTTGTAGGTTAATTGGCTTGGTGTATGTGTAAATTGTCGCTGGTGTGTGTGTGTGGGATAGTGTTAGCGAGGGGGGATCGCTGGTAGGTGCGGACTCGGTGGGCCGAAGGGCCTGTTTCCGCGCTGTATCTCTAAACTAAACTAAACTAAAGCATTCATTAAAACAGGTATTCAGTCTGTTTCCGCGCCGTATCTCGAAAAACTAAAACGGAAAAAAAAATTGCAATGTCGAGCTACCCGAAGTTTCCTTCCGAACACGGTGACCTTCCCCTTGACCTGCTCCTTGCGGAGACGCCACTCGATTGAGTTCAGCCCGTTTTCCACGGGCAGCGTAATGTTTCGGCGGCCCACTGTCGGACTAATGGTCCCCGCAAGGATGTGCGGCTCGGTGTAAAAGCTGACTCCCATTCCATTGGCGTACATCACACGGAGACTGCCATTGTTGCACAGCTGGTAGCTGTTCCTCACTTGATCTGGTGGAAGAATCATATCAATGGCAATAAAATGCTAAACACAAGCTGACATTTTGAACACAAAAAGGCCACACATTGGATCCTATGATCCTATTGGGATGAATCTGGAGAAACTCAGCGGGTGCAGCAGCATCAATGGAGCGAAGGAAATAGGCAACGTTTCGGGCCGATAACCCTTCTTCAGACTGATGGGGGGTAACCTTGCATGAACTGAGACTGTAGGTAACATTCACTCATAATATTATTCGGCTCAACATGTTTGTTATCTGTCAATTTTTTTTTCCAGTTTCAATGGAATAAACAAGTGTGTCAAAATAAAGAAGTTTGACTTCATCAACTCAGTTTGCTGCCAACCATGTCGGGGGAAAAAATGTCTTTGCAATATTCTAATTGCTCAGTAGGAGTGTGTTGAAGTGAGCCAATTTGTGCAGCCCGCTCATCAAATCAAATTAAAAGTTTGTAGTTGGCATTATTTACGTTGCTGGATGAATGACGTAAACAGGATAAAATCATATTTACATCCCAATATTATAGACAAGAAAAAGTGTTATCATTCCTTCCATTTATATTCATTCACACACTCAGTAATTGTAAAATCAGTCTGAAGAAGGGTTTGGGCCCGAAACGTTGCCTATTTCCTTCGCTCCATAGATGCTGCTGCACCCGCTGAGTTTCTCCAGCATTTTTGTCTACCTTGTAAAATCAACTCTTGTTTTCAGAAATCTGGACTTAGTTGTAAACATATAAGATTGTTAAGGGTTTGGACACGCTAGAGGCAGGAAACATGTTCCCAGTGTTGGGGGAGTCCAGAACCAGGGGCCACAGTTTAAGAATAAGGGGTAAGCCATTTAGAACAGAGATGAGGAAAGACTTTTTCTCACAGAGAGTTGTGAGTCTGTGGAAGTCTCTGCCCCAGAGGGCGGTGGAGGCCGGTTCTCTGGATACTTTCAAGAGAGAGCTAGATCGGGCTCTTAAAGATAGCGGAGTCAGGGGATATGGGGAGAAGGCAGGAACGGGGTAACGATGGGGGATGATCAGCCATGATCATATTGAATGGCGGTGCTGGCTCGAAGGGCCGAATGGCCTACTCCTGCACCTATTTTCAATGTTTCTATGGTTATGGACCAAGCGATGGCAGGTGGGACATTGTTGGCTGGTGTGGGCTAGTTTGGCCGAAGGGCCTGTTTCCAACTGTACCATTCTATGACTCTATGAGATGTGTGAGGCATGTTTCATACACAGAGGGTGGTGGGTGCCTGGAACGCGCTGCCAGGGGTGGTGGTGGAGGCAGATATGATGGTGGTGTTTAAACGTAGTTTAGAAAAGAACCTGGATATGCAGGGAATGGAAGAATACGGATATGTGCAGGCAGAGGAGATTAGTTCAACGGCCTCGTGTACAACACAACATTGTGGGCCGAAGGGCCTTTGCCTCAGCTGCTCCATAACCTTCAATAGAGTCATAGAGTGATGCAGCGTGGAAACTGTTGCCCTTGCCCACACCGGCCAACATGTCTCATCTACGCCGGTCCCACCTGCCCGCGTTTGTCCCATATTCCTCTAAACCTGTCCGAACCATGTACCTGTCTAACTGTTTCTTAAACGTTGCAGTAGTCCCTGCCTCAACTACCTCCTCTGGAAGATCACTCCATGCACCCACCACCCTTTGTGTGAAAAAGTTACCCCTCAGGTTCCTATTAAATCTTCAGCCCTTCACCTTAAACCTATGTCCTCTGGTCCTCGATTCCCCTACTCTGAGCAGGAGACTCTGTGCGTCTACCTTTTCCTTGTAGTCCGACTAATACATGATGCAACAACCCTTATCATGGCCTCAAAAGCTTGAGAGGTCACAAGTACCCTGAAAACTAAAACCAGATCAGTGATAAATAACAGCAATGAATAAGAGATAAATCTGTACAAATGATGCATTCTAATGGGCCTGTCCCACTTATGCGACTATTTTCAACAAGTTGAAAATCCAGCGGTGACCAGAAAGGCGCTACGACTCTTTGTGCGACTGAGGAGACGACTCACGACCATACAGGCGACATGTCGCGGGGTGAAGCCTGTACGGTCGTGAGTAGTCGCCCAAAGAGTCGTACCTTGTTCTGGTCGCCGCTGGATTTTCAACATGTTGAAAAATTTTGGGAACCTGCTGCAACTATGACGGGTGCCGGCAGTCGCCGAAAAAGTTGCGTAAGTGGGACAGGCCCATTACCAAACTATTGCCTTGCATGTTCAGATTACAAGGTTTTTTTTTTATGAGTTGAAGGAAATTGTTTACCTTGAACCAGGGTGTAAGAGGCGTCAACTGAAGACAGATTGGTGGTGACGGTGACATCATCCTCTCGGTTGGAAGTTTCAATGTCAATGTTGATTGACCTCTCCATTTCACGGTGCAGGCTGGTCACCACACCAGTGGGGTGAGTTAGGTTTGTCAGTCGGCCTTCACTGTCATAACTAGGTGGAAATAAATGATATCGGGGTCAACCTCCAAGTCACATTTACATAGAACCATCAATGAACTACAGAGAGAAGCAGATCGTTGTTACACAGAGAACTAGTGTCCTTTCAAGGGAGAGCTAGATTGGGTTCTCAAAGATAGCGGGGTCAGGGATATGAGGAGAAGCAGGAACGGGGTACTGATCATGATCACATTGACTGGCGGTGCTGGCTCGACGGGCCGAATGGCCTACTCCTGCACCTATTGTCTATTGTCTATTGTCTATTGTCGAGTGCACGCTGGGAATCGAGTGATGACTATTTAGGGTCGAAATATGAAGAATGTTCAATGATTGAATGGCAGAATAGACTTGATGGGCCGAATGGCCTATTTCTGCTCCTATCACTTGACTTTATGAAGGGGAGTTGCCACAGACCAGGCAATGGTCGACAGAAAGCAGCTCAGACCCTGACATTTTCCCACATTAACTCCATCCCGATTATGTTACGCACAGCAAACTAGCGGGTGACTGAATCCAGTGTCCGAACCCGTCCAAACTCTGAGATCTTGACATTTATGGATTGCGTTGAGCCGAGCGTCCTTCAAGGTAACTAATTGCCGCTCTTTGTAATTTATACAATCTAGTGCCTGTTAATTTGACTTTGAGCTTCATAGAGATTGACGGATATGACGAAGTGAGTTATGCCCCTGTCCCACTTAGGAAACCTGAACAGAAACCTCTGGAGACTTTGCCCCCCACCCAAGGTTTCCGTGCGGTTCCCAGAGGTTTTTGTCAGTCTCCCTACCTGCTTCCACTACCTGCAACCTCCGGCAACCACCTGCAACCTCCGGGAACCGCACGGAAACCGTGGGTGGGGCGCAAAGTCTCCAGAGGTTTCCGTTCAGGTTTCATAAGTGAGACAGGGGCATTACACAGAGACAATTCATAATTGATAGGAGCAGAATTAGGCCATTCGGCCCATCAAGTCTACCCCACCCTTCAGTCATGGCTGATCTATCTTTCCCTCTCAACCCCATTTTTCTGCATTTTCTCCATAACCTTTGACACCCATCAAGTATCTGTTAATCTCCGCCCAATGATTTGGTCAGGCAGCATCTCTGGGGAACATGGATATGCGACGTTTCGGGTTGGCACCCTTCTTCAGACCTTGAAGTCTCAACCCGAAACATCACCTATCCACGTTCTCCAGAGATGCTGCCTGACCCGCTGAGTTACTCCAGCACTCTGTGAAACGTCACCTATCCATGTTCTCCACAGATGCTGCCTGACCCGCTGAGTTACTCCAGCTCTCTGTGTCATTTTTTGCAATCAATCATCTGCAGTTCCTTGCGTCTCTAAGTATCTTATAAATGTTAATGTAGTACCTGCCTCAACTACCACTTCTGGCAGCTCGTTCCACCCACCCACGACCCACTATCTTCTTAGTGAAGAAGTTCCCCCTCAGGTTCATTAGATCTCTCCCCTCGCACCTTAAACCTATGTCGCCTGGTTCGTGATTTATCTACTCTGGGTTAAACTCTCTATGGATTCACCCTAACTGAATAGTTTTTGAATATAAGTGATAGGTGCAGGGTTAGGCCATTCGGCCCATCGAGTCTATTCCGCTATTCAATCATGGCTGATATAAAAATAATTCTGAACAGTTCAGAAACATTCTTACCTATTCTTCTTTCAAATATATACGATCTAATGCAAACATTCAATTTTCACAGAACTATTTAATGCTGGCTCATAACTCCACCTTTATTCAATATTCAAATATTCAAATATTGAGGGCAGGTCAATTATTCACCAGATGCTGGAAAGTGAATGCAAAGCTCATTATTCCGGCTTTACTGACTGCACTTCAAATGTCAACCAAAGCTATCCATCTGCATTTATTAGCATACTAATCATTAAACTAATTAAAGCAAATGAGATTACCAAATGGAAGTGTGGCACAGAGTGTTTGATGTTAAGGAAATGGAACATTACCCATTACAAGTTGTGCTGTTTGAACATGATGTTCCTCTGCTAAAAACTAGCGTAAAGGCCCGGTCCCACTGTACAAGGTAATTCAAGAGCTCTCCCGAGTTTAAAAATAAATCAAACTCGTGGTAAGCACGTAGAATGTACGTAGCGGGTACGTCAGAGCTCGGGGACATCTCTTAGCCGCTCGTAACGCTAACGGCAGGTACTCGGGAAACGCGGTAAGCTCGTGAAGACTCGTGAAGATTTTTCAACATGTTGAAAATTGTCCACGAGAGCCCCGAGTACCCACGAGCGGCCATTACCGTAAATCTCCGAGTTCGAATCAGGGGGAAACTCGGGAGAACTCTTGAATTAGCTCGTACAGTGGGACAGGCCCTTAAAGAGCCGGCACGGTGGCGCAGCGGTAGAGTCGCTGCCGCACAGCGCCAGAGACCCGGGGGTTCGATCCCGACTACTGGTGCATGTCTGTACGGAGTTTGTACGCTCTCGCTGTGACCTGCGTGGGTTTTCTCTGAGATTTCCGTTTTCCTCCCACTCTTTTTTCCTCACAGAGAGTTGTGAGTCTGTGGAATTCTCTGCCTCAGAGGGCGGTGGATACTTTCAAGAGAGAGCTAGATAGGGCTCTAAATCAGGGGATACGGGGAGAAGGCAGGAACGGGGTACTGATTGTGGATGATCAGCCATGATCACATTGAATGGTGGTGCTGGCTCGAAGGGCTGAATGGCCTACTCCTGCACCTATTGTCTATTGTCTCTTGTCCAAAGACCTACAGGTTTTTAGGTTAATTGGCTTGGTATAAGTGTAAATTGTCCCTGGTGTGTGTAGGATAGTGTTAATGTGCGGGGATCACTGGTTGGCTCCGATTCGATGAGCTGAAGGGCCTGTTTCTGCGCTGTATCTCGAAAGCACATGTGACAAGATCTAAAGGGAATACACGACTATGGGACGTCACGGGCATCTGATACACACTTCACACACACTGCTGCACGAACATGTACTCAGTAAGTAAATAAATCTTACTCAAAGAAAGTGGTCCAGCCAATGTCATCGGTTTTGGTTGCCAGGAGGCCGCTGTTGCCATTGTAGGTGAAGACGACCAGCTCTTGGTTCTGGGCTGACACCATCTTCAGTCCGCCGTTGGCATCCATGGTGAGAGAACACACCTGGTTGTCGGCCATCAGTAGGTGTCGCGGCACGCCGTTGCTATCCCTGCGGATCTTCAAGGTGTTGCCGTTGTTGTCGGTGAGCTCCGCCAGGTCGCCGGCCGGGCTGTAGGAGAGGTTGTAGATGTAGTCTCCGGTGATGAGACTCATGGTGTACTGGTGAACGCCATCGGAGTTGAAGATGTACAACTCCTGTTCGGCAGCCGACGCCACCTCGTACAGGCCCATGGAGTTCGCCTGCGGCTTGTTGCGGTTCACCGCCCGGATGCGCACGTTACCCAGGTCGGCGATGAAGACGGTGCCGTCGGGCGAGACCGCCAGCGAGGACGGCGAGTTCAGCTTGGCGTCGGTGGCGTAGCCGGCGTCCCCCAGGAAGCAGTCGCAGTTGACGTCGTTCTTGCAGTCGCAGTCGGAGGGCATGCCCGCCAGGAGGGAGATCTCGCCGTTGGTCGTGACCTGCCGCACCCGGTTGATCTTCTTCTCATCGGTCTCGGCGATGTACAGGACGCCGGTGTGGGACACGGCAATGGCGCTAGCGCTCTCTAGCGCCGAGTGAATGGCCAGCTTGCTGAGGGAGTAGTCAATGCCGGGGACCTGGCAGTGCATCGGGCGGCCAGCTATGATGCTCACCTGGTGATTCTCAGTAATCCTCAGAATGACATTATTCTCCAAGACATAGAGAGAATTGTCGATGGGATTGATGGCAAGATTGGTAGGCCACTCTAATCGCACCTGAGGAGAGGAAGAATGCGAATTTGCTGCATTGAATGTTGTAGTTCAAGCAAATAAAATGAATTTCAATGAAAAGGCATTATATGGCCAACATGGCTTTTCAGATAATTTGTCTCTTTTGGTCACATACTGTAGTTAGGTAGATATTTGAGGCTGATATAGATCGTAACGGGGAAGATGCGCATGTAAGAACTGCAGATGCTGGTTTAAATCGAAGATAGACACAAAACGCTGGAGTAACTCAGCGGGACAGGCAGCATCTCTGGAGAGAAAAGGAATGGGTGACGTTTCAGGTCGAGACCCTTCCACAGACTGGGAGGGAGGAATAGGGAGGAGATGTTTTGAATAGTCCAACTCTCTTGCCCCTCTTCACTCCCCACTGAGAGAGGAACTTTATAAAACATAGACACAAAATGCTGGAGCAACTAAGCATCGCTGGAGAAAAAGAAGGGTTCCAATCGTAAACGTCCCCAATTATTTTTCTCCAAAGATGCTGCCCGTCCCGCTGAGTCACTCCAGCACTTTGTGTCTATCTTCGGTGTAAACCAGCGTCTGCAGTTCCTCCCCACTCACTTTACAAAACAATAGACAATAGGTGCAGGAGTAGGCCATTCGGCCCTTCGAGCCAGCACCGCCATTCAATGTGATCAAGGCTGATCATCCCCAATCAGTACCCCGTTCCTGCCTTCTCCCCATATCCCCTGACTCCACTATTTTTAAGAGCCCTATCTAGCTCTCTCTTGAAAGCATCCAGAGAACCGGCCTCCACCGCAGAGAATTCCACAGACTCACAACAATTGCTTTTCAGATATTAGGTCAAAAACGGTAGGCAATTTTTCCTCCTAATTTCACAGCTAAATTCTGAGACATGATTTTCTCCAGAACAGGGATACTTTGTGCCCATTACCGATTTGGTTCAGTTTAGAGATACAGGGCAGAAACAGGCCCTTCGGCCCACCAAGTCCGTGCTGACCAGCGATCCCCCACATTAATACTATCCTACACACACTAGGGCCAGTTCACATTTTTACCAAAGCCAATTAACCTAGATACCTGCACGTCGTTGGAGTGTGGGAGGAAACCGGAGCACCCGGAGTAAACCCGCGCAGTTCACGGGGAGACCGTACGAACTCCGTACAGACAGCACCCGTGGTCAGGATCGAACCCGGGTCTCTGGCGCTGTGAGGCAGCAACTCTACCGCTGCGCCACTGTGCCACCCTGAGGTCTTCACTGTAAGATCCTCGTATCATATACTACGATGAAAGTGTATCATTAATTTCATTATCATTAATAGATTGGAGCAGCTGTGCTTGTACACTCTGGAGTTTAGAAGGATGAGAGGGTATCTCATTGAAACACAAAAGATTATTAAGGGTTTGGACACGCTAGAAGCAGGAAACATGTTCCCGATGTTGGGGGAGTCCAGAACCAGGGGCCACAGTTTAAGAACAAGGGCTAAGACATTTACAACGGAGACGAGGAAACACTTTTTCACCCAGAGAGTTGTGAGTCTGTGGAATTCTCTGCCTCAGAAGGCGGTGGAGGCCGGTTCTCTGGATGCTTTCAAGAGAGAGTTAGATAGGGCTCTTAGAGATAGCGGAGTTAATGGGATATGAGGAGAAGGCAGGAACGGGGTACTGATTGCGGATGTTCAGCCATGATCACATTGAATGGCGGTGCTGGCTCGAAGGGCCGAACAGCCCCCTCCTGCACCTATTGTCTATTGAAACTATTTTTTAGACTTGATCATTGTAAATCCCTTTCGCTGGTGCCTATTCGAATTGAAGTTGTGTCAGTTTTAACTAATGAAGATATTTGTTTTAATTTTCAATTACAATGGAGTCATTAAGGATTGCTTGCAATTTGAGATGGAGCAATGCTGATTAACTCAGACAATGCATAGTGGCCACTCTAAATGCCAATTGCAATTGATGCTGCATCAGAATGAATGCAAGGTAGACAAAATTGCTGGAGAAACTCAGCGGGTGCGGCAGCATCTATGGAGCGAAGGAAATAGGCAACGTTTCGTCCCGAAACGTTGCCTATTTCCTTCGCTCCATAGATGCTGCCGCACCCGCTGAGTTTCTCCAGCAATTTTGTCATCCTTCGATTTTCCAGCATCTGCAGTTCCCTTCTCGAACATCAGAATGAATGCAGGACGGTCAGATCGTGTCAGTTTGGTAATGCTCTACCCAACTCGAGTATTAAATGCAGGACTGCCAGATTGATTGAATAAACCCTATGCAAGACAGATATTGCCTTTTCTATAAGATTTTACCTGGCTTACATCCATGCTAGAATCGCAGCTCAGCGGGCGTATCGCTGTCAAGTCATTCGATCCGAGCAGTGTGGAGATAATTCCATTTTGGTCGACCTTCCTGATCATCGTGGCATCCACAAAGTACATGAGTCCATTCTTGTCCACGGCAATCCCTTGGGCAGAGAGCACAAACAGTTAAGGGCCTGTCCCATTTGGGCGTCATTTGCGCGACATCCCAAAAACTGGTTGGCGCGTCGTGATGCGTGCATGGCGCGCGGTGAGGCGTGGTGGCGTATGCAGCGACGCACGGTAACGCGCGGCGCCCAGGGATTTTGGGATGCTCAAAATCCTCGCTCGCCACCTGCGTGACGTATCCCTTGCGCACGCTGACGTACTGACGGCGTACGTGTAGCGGGTAATGACGCATGGTTACGCACGGTGACGTTGCCTATACTAATTTATTATGCGTCACCGTGCGTCAACGTCCGTAACCATGCGCCGTCGGAGCGCCATTTGCGCGTCATTTGAGCGCCGCGCCACGTGACCACCCGGGTATAAAGCGCGCGTAGTTTTGAAAATTTTGCACTGGGAAAATCCTTGCCGCGGAGATCGGACTAAGTACGAACGACTTCGCAAACGTCTCCCAAAAGAAGCAGGGCCCTCAAGAGCGCTTGGCGCACGACTGTCGTACTGGTAGACGATTTTCGCGCGACTGTCGCGCGTCAGTCACTACCGGTCTGTTGCGTAAATGGCGCGCAAATGTTGTCCAAGTGGGACAGGCCCTTTAGCGTCGGGGAGCCACACAGCGCGGAAACAGGCCATCCGGCCCAACTTGTCAAAGTCAACAAAGACACCCCTTTTACGGCAGTCATATTTGCCCACATTTGGCCCACACCCTTCTCTGAGTATCTTTTAAATATTGTTATAGTACCTGCCTCAACGACTTACTCCACTTACTTTAATTACCCAGTGGTATGATAATTGATTTCTCTAGCTTCAGGTAACTCTTGCAACCCCTCTCTCTCTGTCCCTCCCCCCACTCGACTCCTCTTGCTAATTTCACCGTTTGTATTCCTTCGTTATCCCCAGCCAACAATGGACCATTGTGGGCTCCACATTTCCCGAGTCATCGGTGCAGACTCTGCTTTGTCCTGCACCTTCTCATACCTCTAGTCTCCCTCTCCCCTGATTCCCGGCCTGAGGAAGGGTCTCGACCCAAAAAGTCACCTATTCCCTTTTCTCCAGAGACGCTGCCTGACCAGCTGATCGGCTCCAGCATTTTCTGGGCCACGGTTTAAGAATAAGGGGTAAGCCATTTAGAATGGAGACGAGGAAACACTTTCTCACACAGAGAGTGGTGAGTCTGTGGAATTCTCTGCCTCAGAGGGCGGTGGAGGCGGGTTCTCTGGATGCTTTCAAGAGAGAGCTAGATAGAGCTCTTAAAGATAGCGGAATCAGGGGATTTGGGGGGAAGGCAGGAACGGGGTACTGATTGGGGATGATCAGCCATGATCACATTGAATGGCGGTGCTGGCTCGAGGGGGCCGACTGGCCTATTCCTGCACCTATTGTCTATATATCTCACTCTCTGCTGAAAACATCCAGCGAATTGGCCTCCACTGCCTTCTGTGGCAGAGAATTCCCCAGGTGGCAGTGGAGGCCAATCTGAGTTGAGGGTGGTAGAAGGCTGTCTGATGTGTGAAGTTTCATAGTGGCTCTGCAGATGGTAAAATCTGGAGGCAGATGTTGATGGGTTGTAGGGGGATCGCAGAGGGAATTCGCGCTCGATGCCGACCATTTTTCAGCTTGGGTTCTTTCACTGCTGTCGGAAGGACAAATGAAAAAAATCGCTCAGATTCCCAGCCATGACCTCTCTCACCTTGACCAGCGAGAAAAAAAAAACCCTCGCACACAATTGGAACCATTACAGCCACTCATACTGACAGATGTCGGAGAAACAATGATGAATATTCCAACAGATTCTGTGCGAGACTAATTAAAGTTTGGCCGAGAGTGTTTTAATTATCTCAATATATTTCAAAATCCCACAGAGAACGCAAAACGCGGTGCACAACCTGACACTAATATATGGTCAAATCAGGCCCGCTTTTTGTTTCGTTTCCCACTTAATCCCTGCCTTGAGAAATGAGTGACTTCTCAGCTTTTTAATTTCACACATCCAGCTATCCTTCTGGGTGCAAGGTGTGTGGAAAAAAACACATGCAGATAACTACCCAGGTGCTGGAAATAACCATTTATCCATATTTAGTTTGCATTCTGTGTGATCATTATTAAGTTAGATACATATTGTGGTCTCAGGGTGAGGGTATGATTTCTGTCGTGTGTTTAGGCGTGGCACAGTGGCATTCTTATACACATCTCTTTGTCCCTCCCCCCCCCCTATTCCTTCTTACTCCCTTCCCTTTAAAAATACTCTGCTTTAAAAGCACCCGTTGACTTGGCCTCCACCGCTGCCTGCGACAATGAATCCACGCTGATGGGCAGATTGTGGACAAGAGGCAGAGATTAAGGCAGAAAGAAGAAGTGATGGTTTACGATCTAAATCCTGACCATGCCGGCAGTCAGCAGTGTTTGGAGTGGGCCCGGCACAGTGGTAGAGTTGCTGCCTCCTAGCGCCAGAGGTCCCCGGTTCGATCCTGACCTTGGGACCAGTCTGTGTGGAGTTGCGTAACTGCGTGGGTTTCCTCCAGGTGACCGGTCTCCTCCCACGTCACAACGATGTGTGGGATTGGAGGTTAATTGCCCTCTGTCACGGGCACACTGTGATTTGCCCCTCGTGTGTAGGGAGTGGACGAGAAAGTGTGAGGACAGAGAAATAGCGTGAAAGTGTGATCGATGGTCGGCACGGACTCGGCGGGCCGAAGGGCCTGTTTCCATGCTGTGCCTCTAAACTAAACTAAACTAAACTAAACTAAACCGAGTGCATGCATTAATTACATTAAGTTAAAAAATTGTGTGCATAAAGTGGGCTGTCCCACTTAGGTGATTTTTTAGGCGACTGCCGGCGACTATGGCAACGGAATTCACCGAAGTCGGCACCGGCGGCAACCTACGTTAACCTGGCGACAACTACGCCAACACCTACGTCAGGAGAAGTCAAGCTTCGCTCATTGGCGTCAAACCCACTGTCGCCGACTGTCTCCGAAAATGTCGCAACATGTTGAAAATCCAGCGGTGACCAGAAAGACGCTACGACTCTTTGGGCAGCTGAGGAGACGACTCACGACCGTACAGGCGGCACCCCGGCGACCACATGGCAACGGCCTAGTCGCCTAAAGAATCACCCATAAGTATACAATAAGTGTTTGGTGAATCCCTCCAAAAGGAGTCAAGTGTAAGGTTCGGCACATACTCCTGCTAGCGATGCTCAGATCAGACAACAAACAATAAAGTATTTCAGAAAGTGCGTTGGGAAGTGGATGATACTGTGAGTGGAGGGAGGGAGGCAGGGGGAAGGAAGTATTGTGTTCAGTTCTGGGCACCGTGTTATAGGAAAGATGTTGTCAAGCTGGAAAGGGCGCAGAGAAGATTTGCGAGGATGTTGCCGGGACTCGAGGGTCTGAGCTACAGGGAGAGGTTGAGTAGGCTGGGACTCTAATCCTTGGAGCGCAGGAGGATGAGGGGGTGATTGTTATAGAGGTGGCCCCAGAGCAGAAGCGTCCACGTCGCGGGGCTGGAGACTGGACGTATCCCGAGCTAATTCTGCGACCACCATCATCTATTGCGACAAGTGATCGCCGGGAGCTTGCGTCCTTTTCGGGACGGAGGATGATAGCGAGGTCAACATTTGAAACATGGAAGATGGACACGAAAGAGGATTATAGAGGTGTTTAAAATCACGAGAGGAATAGATCGGGTAGATGCACACAGTCTCTTGCCCAGAGTAGGGGAATTGAGGACCACAGGACATGGGTTCAAGGTGAAGGGGAAAAGATTTAATAGGAATCTGAGGGGTAACTTTTCCACACAGAGGGTGGTGGGTGTATGGAACAAGCTGCCAGAGGAGGTAGTTGTTGCTGGGACTAGCCCAACGTTTAAGAAACAGTTAGACGGGTACATGGATAGGACAGGCTTGGAGGGATATGGACCAAGCGCAGAGCAGGTGGGACTAGTGTAGCTGGGACATGTTGGTCGGTGTGGGCAAGTTGGGCCGAAGAGCCTGTATCAGTCTGTGACTCTTTGTAGCTGAGACATGTTGGCCAGTATGGGCAAATTGGGCCGAAGGGCCTGTATCAGTCTATGACTCTTTGTAGCTGGGACATGTTGGCCAGTATGGGCAAATTGGGCCGAAGGGCCTGTATCAGCTTATGACTCTTTGTAGCTGGGACATGTTGGCCGGTATGGGCAAGTTGGGCTGAAGGGCCTGTATCAGTCTATGACTCTTTGTAGCTGGGACATGTTGGCCGGTATGGGCAAGTTGGGCCGAAGGGCCTGTATCAGCTTATGACTCTTTGTAGCTGGGACATGTTGGCCAGTGTGGGCAAGTTGGGCCGAAGGGCCTGTATCAGTCTATGACTCTTTGAAGGACAGTACCTCTGGGGCTCATCAGCGTTGCGTCCACTGCCTTCCCTCCGTCACCACACCTGGCTTCATCAAACGGCAAGCACTGCTCTCCAGTCCCGGCCACCACCTCAGCGTTGGAAGCAAGGTCCCGCGCCCCATCCAGAGACTTCACCCGGATGATCTGCCGGCTGTTTGTGTCCGACACGTACAAAGCCCCCGTGACAGGGTCCACTGCCATGAAGTACTTATGGGCAGGGTTGTTGCTTGGAAAGGAAAAGGAAAAGGAAAGCACTCATTACGTTGAGATTCACCTGCTGGACATTTCCAACTCCAAAGCTCGAAGGGCAACTCTGGCCAAAACAACCATATTTATTTTTAAAGAACACGTATAGGATAGGTTCTGTCTTTTAAACTCTCGGCAAAAAGCTTGAATCAACGTATAGGCAGTTGTAGAACGCACGGCAATATCTGAAATTCGGCATGAATATTTCGGGGTGGCACGGTGGCGCAGCGGTAGAGTTGCTGCCTCACAGCGCCAGAGACCCGGGTTCGATCCCGACTACGGGTGCTGTCTGTATGGAGTTTGCACGTTCTCCCTGTGACCGCGTGGGTTTTCTCCGGGTGCTCCGGTTTCCTCCCACACTCCAAAGACGTGCGGGTTTGTAGGTTAATTCTATCAATTGTCCCTCGCGTGTGTCCGATAGAACTAGTGTACGGGGCGATCATGGGTCAGTGTGGACTCGGTGGGCTGAAGGGCCTGTTGTGTGTGTGTAGTCCCTAGTGTGTGTAGGTTAGAACTGGTGGACGGGTCTATAAACACACACACACAAACCAACACACACACCGACCCACATATGCACGCACGTACCATCAAACAGATAAACAGGCAAACACACACACACACACACACACACACACACACAGACACACACACACACACACACGCACACACGCACACACACACACACACACACACACACACACACACACACACACACACACACACACACACACACACACCTCTCTGCCTCAGAGGGCGGTGGAGGCCGGTTCTCTGGATACTTTCAAGAGAGATCTAGATAGGGCTCTTAAAGATAGCGGAGTCAGGGGATATGGGGAGAAGGCAGGAACGGGGTACTGATTGGGGATGATCAGCCATGGGTCTCGAAGGGCCGAATGGCCTACTCCTGCACCTATTGTCTATTGTCTAATCCAGGAGCATTCTGGTAAACCACTTTAGACTTTAGAGATATAGGATGGAAACAGACCCATCAGCCCGCTGGGTCCGCTCCGACCAGCGATCACCCCGTACACTCGCACTATCCTCCACTCCCGGGACAATTTACAATTTTACCGAAGGCAATTTACCCGCAAACCCACACGTCTTTGGAGTGTGGGAGTGGACTGTCGCGCCCGGAGAAAACCCACGAAGGTCACAGGGAGAACGTGCAAACTCCGCACAGACAGCACCCATCGTCAGGACGAAACCTGGATTTCTGGCGCTGCGAGGCAGCAACTCTGCCGCTGCGTGACCTGGTTCGCAGAGCGAGAACCATCAATTATTGAAACTATCCACGTGAAGAGAGCTCATTAACTGAGACAACTGAGTTCTCTCCCCCACTGGTGCTGACTAACCTGCTGAGTATTTTCAGCACTTGTCTTTATTACACAATCGAGCAACTGGCTGCAGTTCTGATCGTGGTGCCATTCTGCCTGAATACTATTTTAACTGCCAGTTTGTGCAGGAATCAGATTTTTGATTTTTACTTAATGTTTAAGAAAGAACTGCAGATGCTGGAAAAATCGAAGGTAGATAAGAAAGCTGGAGAAACCAGGGACGTCGGGGAGATTGCTGCCCTGCCGCAGTCTGTTCGTCTTTTCACTCTTTTTGTTATTTTTTAGTTTGTTAAATGTTTTGTTTTAATGTTCTTCGGTTTGGTTTATGTGGGGGGAGGGGGGGAGGGGATCGGGGGGAACTATTATTTTCAAGTTCTTACCTTCCCTGGAGATGTGATCAATTTTCGGATCACATTCTCCGGGCTCTGCGGCCTACCATCGCTGGAGCTGGAAGCCACCTCGGACTGTCGTGAGCCCCACCGCGGGGCGCGGACTTAACATCGGAGCTGATCCCTTGCCTGGGATCGCTCCCACCGCGGACGTTAACATCAAGGGCTCGCTGGCTCGGGTGAGGCCGAGTCGGGAGCTCCAACGTTGCGGAAGGTTCTACCAGCCCCGACGCGAGGTTCAATCGCCCGGCGCGGGGGAGCTGACACCCCCCCGATGCAGGAGCTTGATCGCCTCGACGCGGAGAGCCCGAACGCCACGGGCTACGGGAGTCAAGATCGTCCCGTCCACGGGGGCTGGAGGTCCACGACTGAGGAAGAACTAAGGGAAGGACTTGAACTTTATTTCGCCTTCCATCACAGTGAGGAATGTGTAGGAGTCACGGTGGTGGATGTTCATGTTAAAATGTGTTTTTGAAGTGATCTGTTGCTTTTAATTGTATGACTGACCTGGCCAATGAAATCCTCGTATGTTGCAAAACATACTTGGTGAATAAAGTGTGATTCTGATTCTGATTCTGAAACTCAGCAGGTGAGGCCTATTCAGCCTTGGCCTATTTCCTTCGCTCCATAGATGCTGCCTCCCCCGCTGAGTTTCTCCAGCTTTTTTGTCTACCTTTGCTTTTTACATGTCAGAGCAACATTAATAACTTTAGATGAGAGGGTGGAGGGAGGAATTGTTAGGCACAAGTAGGTATTATCACAGAAGATTAACCATTATCGACTACACAATTATTGCTTTGCAACTCCCGTGGTGGAAGCCATGAGAGTGAGTGAGTGAGAGAATGGGATTGGATTCATCGCAGTACAACACATGGAAGAAATAACAGGATAAAAATATCATATCACAACATGCGCTTTTCACAACATTTGGACATTCCAACGTGCACCATAACACTAACGTGGTTAACCAATTCTCTGCGCTTGTTCAGTCACGCCATACAATTCTGAATGGGTGAAAGGTTTGGTAGAATTGATGGCAAAATGGGAAGAGACAGATGTCCAGCCAAACTCCACGAGTTTGGCCCGCGATCACTCTTCCCGTTTACAAAGGAAGAAACTGTGATCGGATGTTCGTGTAGAAGATCGATCCAGATGCACTTCCCAAAACACAAAACAGCCAATGGATTGTTTTTGATGCTTTGTGGGCAAAAATAAATAGCTAACTGCCATGCAGCGAAGCCTAGCCAGCAGCAATAGGGGACAGAATCTGCTAACTCTTTTTATTTGGTGTTGGCAATCAACAAATGAAAAGCAAAACAAGGTTTGACACTGAGCTACCCAAGGTAATATTCGGACAGAAGAGCAAATGCTTGCTCAAAGAGCGACCCTTTAAGGAACTTCTTCAAGGAAGGAAGAGAGGTAGAGAGATTTAGCAAAGGAGATTCAGAGGGTTAGTGTTTTAAGGGCCTGTCCCACTTCGGTGTCATTTGCGCGCTTCGTGCGACACGTAAATGATGACGCGTACATTACGCGCAAATGACGGCCAAGTGGGACAGGCCCTTTACGCTTCAAAGTATTGTTGACTATACTCATAGTCACGGAGACATTCAGCGTGGGATCAGGCCATTCAGCCTAACTTGCCTACTGACCAACATGTCCCATCCACACTAGTCCCACCTGCCCCGCGCTTGGCCCATTTGCCTCTAAACTTTTCCTATCTAACTACCTGCTCAAATGTCTGTTAATTGTGCTTCATACTACTTCAACTCCCTCCTCTGGCAGCTCGTTCCCTACTCCTGCCATCCTCTGTGTGAAAAAGGAGCCCATCAGATTAAATCTTTCCCTTCTCACCTTAAACCTATGTCCTTCTTGTTCTTGATTCCCCTACTCTGGGTAAAAGACTGTGCATTCACCCGACCTATTCCCCTTGTGATTTTATACACCTCCATAAGTTCACCCTTCATCCATCTGCGCTCCAAGGCATAAAGTCCTAGCCTGCCCAGCCTCTACCTGTAGCTCAGGCCCTCGATTCCTGGCAACATCCTCAGAAATATTTTCTGTACCTCGACAACATATTCTCCAGCTTAACAACATCTTTCCTATAACAGGGTGTACGATTTAGCGCAGGGATGTTCAGGAGCCTGAATTAGTGGCGTACAGATGCGTCAGAGGGCTACAAGGGCCGGAGTGTGCAGAATGGTGAAGAACAAGAGGAGAGACTTGTCTGAAAACCAGATTGAGAATTTTTAAGTGTTGGCACAGAAGGCAATGCTGATCAATGATGTTGATCAATGCTGATCAATGATGTTGATCAATGCTGATCAATGCTGATCAATGATGTTGATCATGCTGATCAATGGGATCAATGCGTTCAATGCTGATCAATGCCGATCAATGGGATCAATGCTGATCAATGCGGATCAATGATGTTGATCAATGCGATCAATGCTGATCAATGCTGATCAATGCTGATCAATGGGATCAATGCTGATCAATGCCGATCAATGGGATCAATGCTGATCAATGGGATCAATGCTGATCAATGGGATCAATGCTGATCAATGGGATCAATGCTGATCAATGATGTTGATCAATGCTGATCAATGGGATCAATGCCGATCAGTGGGATCAATGCTGATCAATGGGATCAATGTTGATCAATGATGTTGATCAATGCTGATCAATGATGTTGATCAATGCTGATCAATGGGATCAATGTCGATCAATGGGATCAATGCCGATCAATGGGATCAATGCCGATCAATGCTGATAGTTAATAGCACAATAGGAATTGAGACGAGGTGAGGAGCAGGCACAAGAGGAGAGGGCCCAAGTGGCGATGGGAAAGATATTCATATTTTTTGTCACATAGGGTGCTTCAAACAAATGGATGCCATTTGTAGCTTTGTTGAGTTATTTTAAAAATACCTCCGTTGTAAAGTTGTGCAGGAAGGAACTGCAGATGCAGGTTTACACTGAAGATGGACACACAATGCTCGAGTAACTCAGCGGGTCAGGCAGCATCTCTGGAGAGAAGGAATGGATGACGTTTCTGGTCGAGACCCTTCTTTAGTCTGAGAGTCGGGGGGGGGGGGGGGGGGCTGCCTGACCCGCTGAGTTACTCCAGAATTGTGTGTCTATCTTCGGTGTAAACCTGCATCTACAGTTCCTTCCTGCACAACTTTGAATCTGAGGTATTTTTAAAATATCTTTGGTTTGAAAGTTCTCAGCCTGGTTTTCAAGCTTGAAGTTCCTCCCCACCTTAGAAACGATGGCCTATCCTGAAACAATCTATGAGTTGTTCGCCTGTTCGCTCCCGGGTCTGACCTATTGACCATTCCTGGTTGTAAGCTCCCCATCGCTGGTCAGGCCAAGAGCTAGACGGCACCTTCTTCCAAATCTCTAAAACTCCATCCCTCTTTAATAAGTTCTTTAAAAACTTTTTTTCCCTTGCCAAAGTTTCCCACCAATTGTCCTGACATTTGCCTCTGTGGCTCAGTGTCAAAGTTTGCTCGATAATGCCGACATGAAGTGCCGAGAGACATTTTCTGCCTCATTAATGGACGAAGGTAGAAGCACAAGTTGCTGTTGTTGCTGATGGGTCGATACTGTGACAAAGGCAGGAGCCTGATTGGAGGGGGCGTCAGGGGTTATAGGGAGAAGGCAGGAGAATGGTTTAGGGAAGGAACTGCAGATGCTGGTTTAAACCAAAGATAGACACAAATAGCTGGAGTAACTCGACCCGAAACCTCACCCATTCCTTCTCTCCAGAGATGCTGCCTGTCCTGCTGAGTTACTCCAGCTTTTTGTGTTTGTCTTAGGCAGGAGAATGGGGTTGAGACAGAAAGATAGATCAGCCATGATTGAATGGCGGAGTGGACCTGATGGGTCGAATGGCCTAATTCTGCTCCTAGAAATGAATGTATGAACTTAGACCAGGTGAAAGGGAGGTATGGAGACATGGAGTTTGGTGAGGGAAGGCAAGTGTGAGGCTTGGTTGGTGGAGAAGTGATGGATGATGCAGTAAGATTTGATGGACATGGACTTGAAGAGACTAGCATCGGTCTACCATGAAACCCAGTAAAGCAAATTGAGTTGTCAACCATTTAGTAAAGTTGCGATTGAGGGAGCTCGAGTGGGGTAGTGTTATTTGGCTTATTTTAAGAGATACGGCAGGGGAACTTGCCCTTGGGCCCACTGAGTCCGCACCGACCAATGATCACCCCGTACCCCAACCTACACAATTTTACAATTTACCAAAGCCAATCAACCTACAAGCCTGTACGTCGCCAGAGCACCCGGCGACCATACAGACACTGGACAGAGTGCTCTCGTCGTCTGTAGGGGCGGGGGGAATTTCAAGAGCGCTCTCGTGATTTTGTCTGAATTAAAGGCGGGGCGGAACCACCAGTTGCTGGAAAAGCAGTGGTGGTTCCCTGCTCTTGGAAGGTGGAGATAAAGGATTAGATGAGATCAACAGCCAAGGAAGTGCTTTGGTGAAGTGAAGGTTGGAGTTGTACGATTGAATGGTACCTTGTATTGGGAACATACATGCATGCTGTGATGGATGGGGGGTAGTTTCTGTGGCTGTTGTAGCAACATGCTGTTGTTGTACACAAGGCTCAGTCATTGCACGATTCTGAAAAGGTCCTCACAATTCAAGGCCTTTACTTTGTACACTGAGGAACAATCAAGGGTGGTTTCAAGGTTTATGGGGCTAGGTTGTGGGAGTGGGGGTGGGGGTGGGAGAAAGGGGCTAGTATTGAGGGTCGGAGAAAGGGGATATGTTGGGGGTGAGGCTGGGAGAAAGGGGATATGGAGTGGGATAAGGGGATAGCATTGGGGAGGAGGTGTGAGAAAGGGGATAGTGAAAGGATGAGGATGGGTGAAAGGGGATAGTGATATGGGTGAGGCTTGGAGAAAGGGGATATGGAGCGGGATAAGGGGATAGCATTGGGGTGGAGGTGGGGGAAAGGGGATAGTGATAGAATGAGGGTGGGTGAAAGGGGATATATCGGGGTGGTGGATGGCTGGGGGAATACAAGGGCCAGTTTATGACAATCAGTAAGGAATGGCAGGAAAGGATCGCTGGTGAATGTCAGAGTGGAGTGTGGGAGATACCGCAGAGTGGCTTGGACTGGAAAGGAAGCGGGTGACTTGGGTGGAGAGCGAGTCATCTTCGGAAGCCATCTTTGGCGGCCTTGATCGGAAATCAACCTTGGAGCGCTTCCGTGGAGAGATTCTCCATTTGCGTGATGACGCCTTGATGTCTGTTACGTCCACCATGAGGGTTAGAAGGGTGTGTATTTCATCCAAAAACTGCCAGTGTTCAATATCAAAGAGATCTATTGCATTCCTGGTCGGATTTGGAGTCTGTTATTTTTAAGATGCTGTGGTCTCAAAGGGAGAGATTTACTTTTCTTTTTTCCAACTCTAAGGCCTCAGAAGAATTGTCGGAGGTACATGTCCCTCCTCTGCTAATCGACAAGTACCCAAGGACACGAGCTTCTACAGGTAAGTTCTAACCACTGTGACAGCACTTACTGACAGAATGACCTCGGTCTAGAGCAGAAGGAACAGTAACAGGTCAAAGAAAGTAGGCAAGATATTCTCTCTCAAGAAGACAGGTTAAAGTGTTTGTCTTACCTATGTCTAAAATCTTTATTTCTTTGTAGAAAGACAGCAAAAGAGAAAGAGGAACAGGCAAAAAATTATCTGAGACATACATTGTTACATCATTAATCTATTAAATGATTGCTGCAGCTTGTAAACACTGACAGACATGATGGGAAATACAGGTTACTAAAAAATCAAATTAAAGTTGATATCAGCACCGTGGCCAATATTATGTTCGTGAGCTTCATCATATTATCAAATGAATTGTTATGGTAGAATTTGTAAATATTCTTTTAATTCTACTGGACTGTACAGATTCTACCTGTTTTTGGACATCTAACATATTCAAGCCACAAATCATATTGGTTGCATTATCATCTGCGGGGAGGGATGTGAATAGCAGAAATGAATTGAGATGTGGATACTGGAGATTTTTGGCGGTTCCAACATTTCAATGCGAGACATGTTTGAACAGCTAGCAAAAACAAAAAAGCCATATAAAGATCACAGCATGAGAACAAAAACAAATCACCCGACATTGGTAACCATCAAAATGTTGTACAAAAAGTATTTCTTTCAGTTCTAGTAGCATCTTATTCATGATATCCAACTCACCGTTTCATACCACCATAAGCTCACGAAACGTCCCTGTACAGTGAGCCGCCAATGAAAGGTGACAATGCCCCTGTCCCACTTAGGAGACCTGAACGGAAACCTCTGGAGACTTTGCGCCCCACCCAAGGTTTCCGTGCGGTTCCCGGAGGTTTTTGCCAGTCTCCCTACCCGCTTCCACTACCTGCAACCTCCGGCAACCACCTGCAACCTCCGGGAACCGCACGGAAACCTTGGGTGGGGCGCAGAGTCTCCAGAGGTTTCCGCTCAGGTTTCCTAAGTGGGACAGGGGCATTACACTCAAAGCATATGTATGATGGATCTTCCTTTGGTGTTTTACACACCTGCTCTCGATTTAAGCTATGAGTCGCAACCATATTTGCAACATTCTGGACCCCAGATGAAGTATCTTTTAAGGAATAAAGGTGAGATTATCGGCTTGGAGTAGAAGTGATGAGTCAACTCTTCCTCATTTTGAGGAAGGACAATGTGATTCTCCAGCCAAGGTACCATGGACCATGTGATTCCATCTGATTGAGCTGGCAAGCTGCTGTTAGGCTCCAGTGCTGAAGGTATCTGCTCCGTGTACGGGCTGTAAAGCCTGGCAGCTCCTGCCAACGTTGCCCCTTCGCCACCTGCTAGAAGCGGCATGTGCCAAGCACCAGACAAGGATAATGCTTCACCTTTTCCTCACCTCCAGCTGGGAAGCACCTGCTCCCAATCAGCCTCCACCTGAGTGGCATTGTGGTGCCCAGAACAGCCTGGCTCAAGGTGAATTGCGGGCGTCAAATCAGTTTAGAGGCACTGCGCGGAAACAGGCCCATCGGCCCGCCGAGTCCGCGCCGACCAGCGATCCCCCCCGTATGCTAACACTGTCCGACACACACAGGGGACAATTTCAATTCCACCAAGCCAATTAACCTACAAACCCGTACGTCTATGGTGATTGCCGACTGTACTGTGTAGGAAGGAACTGCAGATGCTGGTTTACACCGAAGATGGACACAAAATGCTGGAGTAACTCAACGGGTCAGGCAGCGTCTCTGGAGAGAAGGAATGGGTGATGTTTGAAGAAGGGTTTCGACCCGAAACGTCACCCATTCCTTCTCTCCAGAGACGCTGCCTGTCCCGCTGAGTTACTCCAGCATCTTGTGTCTGTCTGCAGACTGTACTGATTGAATTAGTTGAGATACGCAGCATCGAAACAATGTGAAGCCAGAGGATGGGATGTAGGCGTGGGGGGAGGGGAGAACTAGGTGAGAGTGCAGGTGGGGCACAGGGCGAGAGGGGGAAAGAATAGATGGCTGTGGGGGGGAAAGGGGTGTGAAGGGGAGGGGGGGGGTTGTAAGAGGTTATCTGTAATTGGAGAATTCAATGTAGGTTGAAATGTGTAAATCAGTACCACTCCTCCTGTTGGTTGTGAGGATCCATGAGTTTGGTAGATAAGCGTGAAGAGTTGAAGATCAGGCAGCAAAAACCACAAGAGCCAAAGACCCGGCTTCGATCCCGACTACGGGTGCTACCTGTACGGAGTTCGCATGTTTGCCCCGTGACAGTATGGGTTTTCTCTGAGATCTTCGTTTCCACCCAGATTCCGAAGACGTACAGGGTTTGTAGGTTAATTGGCTTGGTATAAATGTAAATTGCCCCTAGTCTGTAGGAGAATGTTAATGTGCGGGGATCGCTGGTCGGTGCGGACTTGATAATAATAATAATAATAATAATAAGTTTTATTTGCGGGGGCCTTTCAAAGTCTCAAGGACACCTTACAGAAATTAACAGAAGAGAAAAAACATATAGTCGGAGTAAAATAAATAATAAGGACGTCACCAATACACAAATTAAAGACAGAAATCGCTCCAAAGGCAAAAAATCAAAAAACACAATGTGAAGAGAGAGCAGCGGCAGCTAAAGCACGCCAGCGTCCACTCTCCCTTCCGACAGCCATCTTGGACACAGACTAACATATTAACTTACACACAAAAATATCATCCCCCCACAATGGTTACCACTGTGGGGGAAGGCACAATGTCCAGTCCCCATCCCCAGTTCTCCCAAAGTCAGGCCTATTGAGGCCACCGCTATTGCCTCTACGGAGGCCCGATGTTCCTGGCGGTTCTCGCCGGGTGGTCTTGCCCCGGCGTCGGGAGAGTCCTCTCAGCGGCTGGGCCACCTGGAACGGCCGCTTCCTAGCTGGAGACCGCGGCTTCCGAAGCCGACAAGGCCGCGCCGGTTTGGAGCTCCCAGGCTCCCGATGTTGAAGTCGGCGCCGCCCGCTCCGCTCCGCAGACCCGCAGCCCGGAGGTGTTGATCTCGGCGGTCACAGCTCACCGGAGCTCCAGCGTGTTGATTCAGCGCGGCGACCCAGGCAAGGCATCGCCCGCTCCGCTCCGCGATAGCGCTCCAGCGCTGTGCCGCCAACGAAGCCGAGGTGCTGGGCGGTCCCCGCCAGGAAACGGCGCTCCACGCCCGCTGGTAGGCCACGAGGACGGGTCGACAGGGCAGCCCGGAGAAAAAGCTGCCTCACCGACCAGGTTGGGACCTAGATGTATAATTACCCCCTACCCCCCACATTAAAAAGTCTATTTCTCCCACAGACGAAGCACAGGACTCACTAAAAACTTCAAAAAAAAATGAATTAAACGGACGGCTGCTGGTTAGCAGCCGTTCCCCAAGATGGATAGACAGAATCTGATGGGTCGAAGGGCCTGTTTCCGCGCTGTATCTCTCAAGTAAACTAATCTAAACTAATGTGCAATGACCTTGTGTCCACAATGTGGTTAAATGGACAAGGGGCTTCACTGGGAAATTGGACATGAATCAGAAATGAGAAGATATTGATACTGGTAGTAATAGGGGGGGATACAAAGAACTGCAGGTGCGGGAACCTCGCAGAGAACACAAAATGCTGGAGGAACTCAGTGGGTCAGGCAGATCTGTGGAAGATTTGGATAGGCTACGTTTCAGATCGGGACCCTTCTTGAGTAAAGGAGGGATGTTTTAAGGGAATATTTAAGGAGAAAATGATGGCAGAGAGACAGAGATTTTGTAAGGAGATTCGTAAAACAATTGAAATGACAGGAATGTAAGAGAGACAAGACTTGGATGAAGATAGTGGCAGGGATCGGGAGGGGCAAGGCATTGAGAGAATTTTAAGAAAAGCAAAAGCATTTTATAATAAAGATGTTGACTGATTGGAAGCAAATAGAAATCAGTTAACACAGATATGACGGTATAATATTAAACTCAAAACATGCTTCTGCCTTGAATGTACCCAACCATATCTCGATTGTAATCATGTATTGTCTTTCCGCTGACTGGTTAGCAGGGAACAAAAGCTTTTCACTGTACCTCGGTGCATGTGACAATAAACTAAACTGAACTGGACTGAAAGCATATGGAGAGGTCATTAGGAATAGGAGCAGAATTAGGCCATTCGGCCCATCAAGTCTACTCCACCATTCAATCGTGGCTGATCTATCTCTCCCTCCTAACCCCATTCTCCTGCCTTCTCCACATAACCTCTGACACCCGTACTAATCAAGAATCTATCTATCTCTGCCTTAACAATATCCACTGATGGCCTCCACAGCCTTCTGTGGCAGAGAATTCCACAGATTCACCACCCTCTGACTAAAGAAATTTCTCCTCATCTCCTCCCTAAATAACCACCAATTAGGTCTATACCCTACAACATGCATTGTAACAGTGGATTCTTTCTGAAGGGGTTCACTACAATCAAATGAAGCCTTTCAAGAGTATCTTGTTTTATGTTTTCATTTTTCACCACCCTCTGACAAAAAAATTCTCCTCACCTCCTTCCGAAAAGAACGTCCTTTAATTCTGAGGCTGTGACCTCTGGTCCTAGACTCTCTTCCTAGTGGAAACATCCTCTCCAGATCTACTCTATCCAAGCCTTTCACTCACTATTCAGTGTGTTTCAATGAGGTCCCCCCTCATTCTGCTAAACTCCAGCGAGTACAGGCCCAGTCGACAAACGCTCATCATAGGTTAACCCACTCATTCCTGGGATCATTCTTGAGGGTGGGGGAACTTTGAAGAACTCCTTTGATATTTTGTTTCACCAGCAATGAGTCTCATGGTTGACTGGAATGGAAGCTGAGCTGCCATCATTGAAATCTTTCATTTCAGATGAAATTTTAGTTTGAAACATATAAGATTGTTAAGGGCTTGGACATGCTAGAGGCAGGAAACATGTTCCCGATGTTGGGTGAGTCCAGAACCAGGGGCCACAGTTTAAGAATAAGGTTAAGCCATTTAGAACGGAGACGAGGAAACACTTTTTCTCACAGAGAGTGGTGAGTCTGTGGAATTCTCTGCCTCAGAGGGCGGTGGAGGCAGGTTCTCTGGATACTTTCAAGAGAGAGCTAGATAGGGCTCTTAAAAATAGCGGAGTCAGGGGATATGGGGAGAAGGCAGGAACGGGGTACTGATTGGGGATGATCAGCCATGATCACATTGAATGGCGGTGCTGGCTCGAAGGGCCGAATGGCCTACTCCTGCACCTATTGTCTATTGTCCATTGTCAATTGAAATAATTTGGAACGGAACTGTAAATCAGTGGAAGCTATGGAAAATAGCACAACCATTTGCTATTTAAATCATTTTTATTTCCCAAGAATTGGATGGAACTCGTTATAATTTGCGGTAAGCTGGGATGAATGACGGAGTGTGTTGGGATTTAAGGCCCTTGGGATGCAGCCAAACTGATTTCCTGCCTGCTATTTCACACATCAGCTTCCCCCTGCATTACTTTGTAGATACGGTGTTGGTTTTTAAACCCAGTTAGCTATCAGCAACGAAGCAGACAAGAGATACTTCGGAAATAACCTTTCTACCCGTGAGTTTCACAATCCTCCACTTTGTGGGCCTTTCAACTCTTGCCTTTGTCCCGACAATTTGCTTATTAAAGAACCCCCTCACCTGTGTTCACCTATTTCTCTATCCTGCCCCTCCCGCCTTCCAGCTTTCTCTCCCATTCCCCCTGCCATCAGTTTGAAGAAGGGTCCCGACACGAAACCTATCGTCACCTATCCATGTTCTCCACAGATGCTGCCTGACCTGCTGAGTTACTCCAGCACTCTGTGAAACGTCACCTATCCATGTTCTCCACAGATGCTGCCTGACCCGCTGAGTTATGGTGCAGCAGCATCTATGGAGTGAAGGAAATAGGCAACGTTTCGAGCTGAAACCCTTCTGGAAATAGGCATCGTTTCGGGTCGAAACCCGGAAGGGTTTCGACCCGAAACGTTGCCTATTTCCTTAGCTCCACAGGTGCTGCCTGACCCGCTGAGTTACTCCAGCACTCTGTGAAACGTCACCTATCCATGTTCTCCAGAGATGCTGCCTGACCCGCTGAGTTACTCCAGCACTCTGTGAAACGTCACCTATCCATGTTCTCCACAGATGCTGCCTGACCCGCTGAGTTACTCCAGCACTCTGTGAAACGTCACCTATCCATGTTCTCCACAGATGCTGCCTGACCCGCTGAGTTACTCCAACACTCTGTGAAACGTCACTTATCCATGTTCTCCAGAGATGCTGCCTGACCCGCTGAGTTACTCCAGCACTTTATAGAGTCACAGAGTGATACAGTGTGCGAATAAGCCCTTCGTCCCAACTTGCCCACACCGGCCAACATAGAAACATAGCCATAGAAAATAGGTGCAGGAGTAGGCCATCCGCCCCTTCGAGCCAGCACCGACATTCAAAATGATCATGGCTGATCATCCAAAATCAGTACCCCGTTCTGGCTTTTTCCCCCAATATCCCTTGATTCCTTTACCCCCAAATGCTAAATCTAACTCTCTCTTGAAAACATCCAGTGAATTGGCCTCCATTGCCTTTGGTGGCAGAGAATTCCACAGATTCACAACTCTCTGGGTGAAAACGTTTTTCCCCCATCTCAGTACTAAATGGCCTACCCCATATTCTTAAAGTGTGACCCCTGGTTCTGGACTCTCCCAACATTGGGAACATTTTTCCTGCATCTACCCTGTTCAATCCTCCAAGAATTTTATATGTTTCCTTAAGATTCCCTCTCCTCCTTCTCAAGCCCCGTCGATCCATTCTTTCATCGGACGTCAGTCATTTTTTAACCTGCTGCACTCCCTCAATAGCAATAATGTCCTTCCTCAAATTAGGAGACCAAAACTGCACACAATACTCCAGGTGCGGTCTCACCAGGGTCCTGTACAACTGCAGTAGGATCTCCTTGCTCTTAAACTGCACTAGTTGGGTCCATATCCCTCCAAACCTGTCCTGCCTATCTTGAGCCGAAAAAAGTTCTAGATGTTGAGGTGTCTTATAAAATTAACAGTTTAAAGGAAAAGAAGCATGTTAATATAACATCAGTTTTTAAAGAATATTAAACTGCACCTCAATATTATACCTATGTCATGGCCATCTGACAGTGGAATGGGGCACATGGATAATGAACCTATCGTACCCAATATTCATTAGTTCTAATGCCTGCTCTACCTATTTGATTTAAGGGTCACCTTGACCACCGCACAAAATGACCAACAGGTCACAACTTCTACTGGAGTTAGACTAAAGTTTGCGGACGCAACTTTGTTCCAAATGTTTAGGATTGGGTTAAAGTGTATTATTTTCACATGTACCGAGTTACAGTGAAAAGCTTCGTTTTGCCCGCTACCCAGTCAGATCGGATGATACTCTGCACAAATACAATCAAGTAAAACTCACGTATAACAGGGGCGGCAGGGTGGCGCAGCGGTAGAGTTGCTGCCTCACGGCGCCAGGGACCCAGGTTCGATCCTGACTATCGGTGCTGTCTGTACGGAGTTTGCGTGTTCTTTCTAAGGCCGCGTGGGTTTTCTCCGGGTGCTCTGGTTTCCTCTCACAGTGCAAAGACGAGCGGGTTTGTAGATTCACTGGCTTCAGTAAAATTGTAAAATGTCCCTAGTGTGTAGGATAGTGCTAGTGTACAGGGGGATCGCTGGTCGGCTCCGAGTCGGTGAGCCGAAGGGCAGGTTTCCTCGCTGTATCTCTCAAGTCTAAAGTAAAGTCTAAGGTCTAAAGATAGAGCAAAGGGGAAGATGTTGAGTGCAGAAGGGGAAGATACGGAGTACTGGCCTTTATGCCAAAGTTAAGAATCGATTTTGTTATCAATGTTGGACTTGAATCACATAAAATGAAGGGGAAGGACTTGAACTATATTTCACCTTCCACCACAGTGAGGAGTGTGTAGGAGTCACTGTGGTGGATGTTCAATGTTAAAAGGTGTTTCGTTTATTTTGTCTCCAAGATGGCGGCCGGAAGGGAGAGTGAACGCTGGTGCGTTTAGTTGCCGCTGCTCGCACTTTGAATTGTGTGTTGTCGCTACTATTTTTTGTTTCTTGTTTTATTCTGCTTATATGTTTTGTAATCTGATTATTAAACTTGTAAGGCGTCCTTGAGAGTCTTTGAAAGACGCCCATAAGTATAATGTAATTATAATAATAATAATTTAAAAAAAAAATTGGGTCTGGAAATGTGGTGACGTGTACGATCTCAGTGTAAGCTATTATTCTTGCACTCATGTGCTCAAGTACGTTACTGAACCTTATGAGGAGTTCCACTGCACCTAGGTACATGTAACAGTAACGTACTAATGAACTATTGACTGGCATTGTACTCGGCTTGTACTCGCTAGAATTTAGAAGATTGAGGGGGGATCTTATAGAAACTTACAAAATTCTTAAGGGGTTGGACAGGCTAGATGCAGGAAGGTTGTTCCCGATGTTGGGGAAGTCCAGGACAAGGGGTCACAGCTTAAGTGTATAGAGGGGAAATCCTTAAGGACCGAGATGAGAAAAAAAATGTTCACACAGAGAGTGGTGAATCTCTGGAACTCTCTGCCACAGAAGGTAGTTGAGGCCAATTCATTGGCTATATTTAAGAGGGAGTTAGATGTGGCCCTTGTGGCTAAAGGGATCAGGGGGTATGGAGAGAAGGCAGGTACGGGATACTGAGTTGGATGATCAGCCATGATCATATTGAATGGTGGTGCAGGCTCGAAGGGCCGAATGGCCTACTCCTGCACCTAGTTTCTGTGTTTCTATGCAACTACTTGGTAAGTCTCATTCAGAAAATAGTTCTCAGTGTTGCAGCCAGCATCATAGTGTGGAGGTAAAGTCTAATGTCTGCTATGGGGTAGAGGTGAAGCGGACAGTATCCGAGCATATGGAAGGATCAAAATCTTCTTCAGTGTCTGAAGGTCTCAATCCTTCTGGGTTATGGTCATGCAGGCTGTGGTTTTACAAAATAAATCACCCACAAAGGGCTGTCGTAGCTCGGTGGGTCAGACAGCATCACTGGAGGTCTTGGATGGGTGGTGTTGTGGGTCGGGACCCTTCTTCAGACTGTGGACTGTAGCGTGTAGAGTGTTCAGTGTAGGGACAAGGTCCAATGTCCGCAATGGGGTAGAGGTGAATCGGACAGTGCCCTAGCTTATGGAAGGACCATCCAGAAGCCTGATGACCGAGGGGAAGCAGCTATTCCTGAGCCTGGTGTTGTTTTCACGGTTGGCAGGGGAGATGAGAGGCAACAGTTTCAAATCAGCAGAAGAATATTCTTTGTTATATCCACTCCAGGATGTAAAAGTCAAAGTTATTCAAAGCAATGAGATTACTGTAATGTTACAATTCTAAAGATAAATAACAACACAATTTCTAACAAGCAGCAAGACATTGTGCAATGAACACTGGAGTGCTGCGAATATTCTGTTCAGTTCAGTTTAGTCTACTGTCACGTGTACCGAGGTACAGTGAAAAGCTTTTGTTGCGTGCTAACCAGTCAGCGGAAAGACAATACACGATTACAATCGAGCCGTCCACAGTGTACAGGTAGGAATAGTAGAGATTTAAGAGTGTTGAACGATTGTAATACGAGTTTGTAGATCTGCTTTAGTAGCGAGCATGCAAATAGTCGCCTGGGATGGGCGCCATTTTGGTAAGCAAGGTGTGTTGCGGGTAAAATCAGAGGCAAATCCAGTGCTCAAATCAATACCATGACAAACTAGGATCTTAGGAAGGAGGAAGGAGATGAGGAACCAGGCAATGACCATTAATGACCAGCGTCTCCTACCTCAGCTCGAGGATACTGGTGACGTTCCTGGCCGGGAAGATGCGTCTGATGAAGTTGAAATCTCCGATGTAGAGACTGCCGTCGACGCCGACGGCCAAAGCCACGGGGGCGAGGAGCTTGTTGCCGTCGGCGAGACCGTTACAGCTGGGGCAGGAGATGCTGCGGCGCCGGCCATTGCCCATGATGCTGCTAATCACGGCCGGCTGCTGCGACAGGAACTGGTTCTCCCCGTTGCCTTTGTGCAGGACACCTGGGAATGCAAGAGCAAACCAGACTGGGTCAACATTACTGTGGACAACCTAAACCAGACTGGGTCAACATTACTGTGGACAACCTAAACCAGACTGGGTCAACATTACTGTGGACAACCTAAACCAGACTGGGTCAACATTAAAGTAGACATGAGGAACTGCAGGTGCCTTTGGAGATATAGTTTAGTGAAAACAGAACAGTGCTGGAGTAACTCAGCGGGTCAGGCAGCATCTGTGGAGAACATGGATAGGTGACGTTTCACAGAGTGCTGGAGTAACTCAGCGGGTCAGGCAGCATCTGTGGAGGACATGGATAGGTGACGTTTCACAGAGTGCTGGAGTAACTCAGCGGGTCAGGCAGCATCTGTGGAGAACATGGATAGGTGACTTTTCACAGAGTGCTGGAGTAACTCAGCGGGTCAGGCAGCATCTGTGGAGAACATGGATAGGTGACGTTTCACAGAGTACTGGAGTAACTCAGCGGGTCAGGCAGCATCTGTGGAGAACATGGATAGGTGACGTTTCACAGAGTGTTGGAGTAACTCAGCGGGTCAGGCAGCATCTGTGGAGAACATGGATAGGTGACGTTTCACAGAGTGCTGGAGTAACTCAGCGGTTCAGGCAGCATCTCTGGAGAACATGGGTAGGTGACATTTCGGTTCGGGACCCTTCTTCAGACACGGTGGCGCAGCGGTAGAGTTGCTGCCTCACAGCGCCAGAGACCCGGGTTCGATCCTGACTACGGGTGCCGTCAGTACGGAGTTTGTACGTTCTCCCCGTGACCTACGCGGGATTTCACCGGGATCTCTGGTTTCTTCCCACACTCCAAAGATGCACAGGTTTCTAGGATAATTGGCCTGGCATTCATGTAAAATTGTCCCTGGAGCGTGTGTAGGATAGTGTTAGTGTGCGGGGATCGCTGGTCGGCGTGGACCGAAGGGCCTGTTTCCGCGTTGCATCTCTAAACTAAATGAAACTTAGTTGCCAGACAATGGCCAACCCACCACTCTTGATGTTTAAGGCGTGATGCTTGTCCAGTGACCAGCCGCCCAGGTTGGATGGGTCCAGCTCGTAGCCCTGAAGCAAGGCCGTCCTCTTCTCCCACAGGATAAGGTTTGGACAAGATTCGTACTCATATCCGACCGACACTGGAAAATACAAATAGAGTCAATCACCAACATGTGGAACTTTCACAATCTTCATCAAATGTCACGTTTCAAAGCCCTCCAGTCTTCCTGGTCTAATCCGACACATTGGATTTTCAGAAACGCATTAGTCCCTAGAAAACTTGAAGAAGGTTAGATGAGAAGACCCATCGCACTTGTTCACCGGGAGAGTTGCTGCCTTACAGCGGCAGAAGCCCAGGTTCGATCCTGACCTCGGGTGCTGTCTGTACGCAGTTTGCACGTTCTCCCCGTGACCACGTGGGTTTTCTCCAGGTGCTCAGATTTCCTCCCACATCCCAAAGACGTACAGGTTTGCGGATCAATTGGCCACATTTCTCACCATTTTCTATCAATCCCTGGAAACACTGTCTGAAGAAAACCATCTACGTTTGTCCCATCTCCCCTTGTGGCTAAAACAATAGACAATAGACTATAGACAATAGGTGCCATTCGGCCCTTCAAGCCAGCACCGCCATTCAATGTGATCATGGCTGATCATCCACAATCAGCACCCCATTCCTGCCTTCTCCCCATATCCCCTGACACCGCTATTTTTAAGAGCCCTATCTAGCTCTCTCTTGAAAGTATCCAGAGAACCGGCCTCCACCGCCCTCTGAGGCAGAGAATTCCACAGAATCACCACTCTCTGTGAGAAAACGTGTTTCCTCGTCTCCGTTCTAAATGGCTTACCCCATATTCTTAAACTGTGGCCCCTGGTTCTGGACTCCCCCAACATCGGTAACATGTTTCCTGCCTCTAGCATGTCCAAACCGTGGCTGCCCTTAAACTTTCCTCCACAAAACAAAATTAAGGGTTTGGACACGCTGGGGGCAGGAAACATGTTCCTGATGTTGGGGGAGTCCAGAACCAGGGGCCACACAGTTTATGAATAAGGGGTAAGCCATTTTAGAACGGAGACGAGGAAATACTTTTTCACACAGAGAGTTGTGAGTCTGTGGAATTCACTGCCTCAGAGGGCGGTGGAGGCCGGTTCTCTGGATACTTTCAAGAGAGAGCTAGATAGGGCTCTTAAAGATAGCGGAGTCAGGGGATATGGGGAGAAGGCAGGAATGGGGTACTGATTGTGGATGATCAGCCATGTTCACATTGAATGGCGGTGCTGGCTCGAAGGGCCGAATGGCCTCCTCCTGCACCTATTGTCTATTGTCTATGGTCTATAACACCTTCCACATCCTTCCTGCAAGGAGATGGCCGATGCTGCTCACTCCAACACTCCAGATGCAGCCTGACCACAGGTGATTTACATTATAACACAGAGCGGTATGTGAACTGGGTGTTAGTTAATTATTTTTAAAACACGTCTACTTAATAAGTGTTGGCAGGCGAAAAAAGATGTGACTCCCAGGTTAAAAGGTTAATAAACCTTGCACAACCTGACTCCATTTGTCACAGAGTGCATGGAATGTCATCCCTATTATCTGAGCCTCCGTGAAAGACTGTGAAAAGTCAATTAAGGCATTCATCTCAAATGAGCAGCTTTTCTTTCAAAGACAAATTTAGCTTTTAGATAATTCAGGAGATGGGTTTAAAATCCAATTATAACAGACACCTCTGACAGATTGAGAGCTCATTCAAGCATTCTAATCTTACCTTTCTTTGACAGTAATACAGGTTTGCAGCATCAATTTGATCAAAATAAATGAAGAAATTCAAAAAGACGGATATGAAGCGAACGTGTCTGCTGACAACCAGGAGCATGATCGGATAAACTGCTCGAAACATCCGCCAATGTCTAGTCCGCGTTGCTCCATCCCCAACATTAACCTGCTCCTCTGTGCGGCAGTGAAGGCAGAGGAGACCACGAGTGGCAAGCGACTGCCATCTAAACAGCGGTGACACGAGGAAAACTGCAGAGGTGGCATGGTGGCGCAGCGGTGGAACTTCTGCCTCACGGTGCCAGAGACTCGTTCCAAATGGCTTACCCCTTATTCGTAAGCTGTGTGGCCCCTGGTTCTGGACTCCCCCAACATCGGGAACTTGTTTCCTGCCTCTAGCGTGTCCAAGCCCTTAATAATTTCCGCCCGCAGTTCCATCGACATCTGCACTTTAGTCTGTTGAACGGTTTTGACTGTTTTACTGTTCTTTTTACAATCCATGTTCTCGGGATATCTA